>NW_015387275.1:140585-150478 GCF_001527695.2 Protobothrops mucrosquamatus | reverse complement strand
GCTCCCTTTCCTTGGATAAATCTCATTTATGTCTCATCTTTCAGAACAGAAACTCTTCCAAATTACTGCTGTCCTTTTGTTTCCACTGTTTTAATTGGAATGTTTGGTTAACATTTCCTCACCGGACTGTTTGAAGTTGTAAGTAGGTAAGATACACAAATAAACTGAGGAAGGCTTTCTGCCAACACGAATCAACCCACAACTAAGGAGGCTGGGTGACAACTTCATGTCTTAGCAACTGAGAATGTTTTTCTTGTTGATAAGGTTTCAAGGTTATAACCACAACGGTGTAAAAATATAGCTGTTGTGAACTGCTGCCAATAATTCAGGCAATAAAATGTTTCTTTTAGACATGCAAATAGGGCAGTAGGCAAGGCTGATGTGTTGATATCTATTAAGCACTGCTGTTTGTTTTATATCTAAGCAGGACAAAAGAGGAAAATCAGTCTGGATTAATCAGGGGAGAAAACTAGGGAAGAAATTTAATTAGGAGAGCAAATAAGGTTTTCTCACAAATGAAAAATTACTTGAAAGAGTGCTCTTGTAGCGACAGACTGGATAGGAAGAATCGTTTCTTCTGATGCTATGTTGTACGTGTTTTCAAGTAAGTGTTCATTCCTGGTAACTTTGCCTGGACAGGTTCCTGCAGTTTTCTTGGCAAGATTTGAGAAGTGTTTACCTTTGCCTCCTTCCCAGGGCTAAATGAGGGGACTGGACCAAGCTCACCCAGTTGGCTTTAAACCTAAGGTTGTACTAGAACTCACAGACTCCCTGTTTCTAGCCTGATACCTTAACTCCTTCACCAAACTGTTCTCATCAAGTCTCTGCAGTTTTCTCAGCAAGATTTCAGAAGTGGTGTGCTATTGCCTTCTTCCTAGGAATGAGGGACTGGCCCAAGATCGCCCATCTGGCTTTGTGCTTAAGATAGGACTAGAAGACAGGTCCTCTTGGTTTCTAGCCTGACGCCTTAATCACCACACCAGGCGGGCTTATCAGCAGCTTTGACCCGATTTTTATTCTATTTTTTGACTGTGGATCTGAGAAAAGATGTGATGTCAAATACACATATTGGGTGAAAAATGTAACCTGATTTGTTTGTTTGCTTGCTTATAATATTTATAAGATTTAGATCACATATAAAAATATGTATGTCCAGATCTTGCATGAGATACTCTAACAGCCAGTCAAAGCTATCTTAAAACAATGAAGCAAGCAATATGATGAAGAAGAACCTGTCACCCCAGGATCTAAAAAGATTGATAGGAAGTAGCAGTAAAATTTATCTGGGAAATTCTGGGTCTTGTAGCTCTCTGCATTAGGTGTGCTTGTAAGAACTACAAGTCCCAGAGCTTTGTAGTTACTCCTGTCATTTCCTTTGCAGGATCAAAAGAAGGCAACAAAGCTTGTCAGTATATGATAGAAAAAAGACTTTAATAATCAGGAAAATTTAGATTCTATGGACATACACGTTTGTCATATGTGGGAAGTAGCAGATCCTAGCGCTACCTAGTCCTAGTATTAATCCATTATGAAGTCATATGAATTTTTCTCTCTTTACTGAGTTCATAATGTCAGAAATTACCCTTTGAAATGTTTCAAGAGTCATTATTGAACAAACACTAATAGATCACTGCATTGTGCTTTTTTCTGAAAGTTCAACAATTCTGTTGACAATATCCAAAGTCTATTTTATTCATTCATTCATGTTCTGTGCCATCAGACAGAGAGGTGGAATTTGTTGATGAGCTGATAAGTACGGCTTTTCCTCAATTATGCTTCTGTAATGTAGTTTTGGCATGATAATTGGGAAGGGTTATGTCCATTTTCCATTGATCACTAGGATTGTGCTTTTTTAAAGGGGGGGAGGAGGAGGGCAGGACTTCCAAGGATTATAGAAAAACTTGAAAATGTCTAGTATTATTTTGTGCCACGAAGCATCTGATATAAATAATGTAGATGCCACAATTTCAGAAGCAATTGCAAAAAAAATAAAAAAATGACTAGGCATATAGAAAGCAATAATACTAGAACACAAAAGGTTTATCATAAAATGTTTATGTATTTAGATGTATTTGCTGTTCTGTCCCTGGAGCATTGAATATAACTTGTACTTCATTTTAAAACCTGAAAATATACCGTTCCTTGGCTCAGAGGCTTGTAATGTTTATGCACAGTGGAAATAAAGAAGAAGAAACATGATCCCAATATATTCTCTCCTTCTTGGATGTAGATTCAACCAGTGGTGGGATTCAAATATGTGAACAACCGGTTCTCTGTGTGGATGCCGCTTCCGGATGTCCATTCTGGGCCAGGGCAACAAAAAATTAGCTACCGATTCTGGCGAACTGGTGCGAACCGGCTGAATCCCACCACTGGATTCAACCCCCTAAAGAGCTGTTTTGTCAAGTGTCAGGGCAGTGATCAGGTACCCAAGCAGTTGGCTTCATTTGGATCCAGAGACAATCAGAACACCATTGAATAAAGAATTTTTAAGTTTTATTATTAATTGAAGCAAATGGATTTAAAACCATAACATAAACAGCATACACACCAAGCAAGATGATACCAAAATCTTTTGTAAGCTGTGAGGACATCTTTAATAACGAAGCAGATATATCACAAAGATGGCCAATTTCCAGAAGCTCCTGACAAACGGCAACAGCCCTGCAGTTTTTATCAAAACCTGGCACCATGACTTCATGGCCCTGCTATGGACAGGAGACTGCAAGACCTATCCTTGACTGGGTGACATAGGGCAGGAACTGAAAGAAGTAGTAGTAGTAGTAGTAGTAGTAGTAGTAGTAGTAGTAGTAGTAGTAGTAGTAATAATAATAATAATAATAATAATAATAATAATAATAATAATAATAATAATAATAATAATAATAATAATAATAATAAATAAAGTTGGAAGGGACATTGGAAGTCATCAAGTCCAACCCCCTGCTCAGGCAGGAAACCCTATACCATTTCAGACAAATGGTTGTCCAATCTCTTCTTAAAAACTTCCAGTGTTGGAGCATTCACAGCTTCTGGAGGCAGGTTGTTCCACTGGTTAATTGTTCTCACTGTCAGGAAGTTTCTCCTTAGTTCTAGGTTGCTTCTCTCCTTGATCAGTTTCCACCCGTTGCTTCTTGTCCTGCCTTCAGGCGCTTTGGATAATAGGTTTGCAGCTAATTCATTGAATATAGTCAAACAGAAAATAACCCTGAGAGGTTACAACAATTCTATCATGGTTTTTATGGTAGTTAATTTGGCAGTTTGACTGTGTTGATCCAGCAGAACTTGCTTTTTCCCAGAACAGGAAATAAAAATAAAAGCAAATCCTGCAGTTGAACTACACATCACTGAACTAAGCTGTTACACGTTCTATTTTATTTTGACAGAATACAATGCTTGAACCTAGCAATTTATTTATTTATTTATTTTAAATGCATCAAATTAATTAATAAAGTATATATAGAGGAACATCAAACATTGTCTCAAAGTTAAAAGGCATGGTAATAATGCAAAAGTACAAGAAAAAGTAAAGAAACCCCTAATTCATAGGTTGATAAATAATGTACAATCATGTTAACAAAATGTGTCACTAATAGTAGAGTTCCAAACTGTATGAGCTAATGTCAAACCTCTTGAGTTGCATCTTCAAGAACAAAGCAATTATAACTAACCCTCATTAAATGAGCAATCTCTGAGGTATCCAATGTACACAAACCAAAATGTGCTTTTAAATAATATAAGACCAATTTCATATTCTTTTTTTAAAAAAAAAACAAAACACTGGTTTGCTAGGAAAAACAAACATTGAAGTGCATTTTTTTTTTAATGGAATATATAACTAATATCAATTTAATCAGCTACAAGTTTGTATAAAAGATAGCTGCTGGCTTAAAAGCCACTGTGAATTCTTCTGTAACATTCAACACTGTGGAACTCCCCAAACAGAGATGATATCTGGGTTAAATTGTTGAATAACAAATGCTTACATTGAATAAATGGTCAAAAATAACTCTGTTGATTCTGCAAAAGTTTTAAGAATGGTGACTGCCAAGATAATACTATAAAAGGCCCAGTTTGTTTGTTTATTTATTTATATACATACATACATACATACATACATACATACATACATACATACATACATACACACTACTTTTCATTTGGGTTTATCCCATAACGTAAAAATTTTCTGAGTAAAAGATCAGCATTACATCTGCAACCAAATTTTCTCATAACTACCCAGTGGAACTGTCTGTAAGATGGAAATTGACTCTTGTGCTTCCTGGGAACACTTTAACTAAGGAGAGATTACATTATTAATAATCACCCATGATTTAGGATTAAGTAAACTAGATCAGTCCAAAATATAAAATGTGAAAGAAACCCGAAATAAGTTTAGAAACTTCACATAAATTATATAAAAAGCTTTCTCAGCATCTCAGTTTGCTGTGCTGGGTCTGTTTTCACTTTCAGCAAGAATATCAGTTAAAATACTGGTATAGCAGAAGCTTGACCTGTATAAATACAATCTCATTTGGGTGTATAATATTTGAAAAAACAAGCTGTAATATATTGGTCAGAATATCTTAACATTTGTATCTATGATCAAAATAGATCTGTAATTAGAATACAAAGTAGGATTGCCAGATTAGATATAACTATGATATTTGACCAGGTAAATGTTGAAAATCATTCACTGTCTCTGCAGAAAAATAGAAGATAACAAGCCAATATCCTTTTTTTAAAAAAAATCAATCCACTGGAAACCAACAGAGCCAGGAATTCCCATCGATTTCATAATTTAATTGTAGCAACAGTTTCTTAGACACAAGAGATGAAGATCAGTAGCTTTCTCTTTTGATAAATGTACTAATCTCATTTTTGTTGGAAATAAACTATTTTGTAATGATAAAGAATTGGAACAAGACTATTAAATTAATTAATTTAATAAATTAAATATCTTATTACCTTCATATTTGGTAGAGACTAGGGAACGGTAGTCAGAAGATTTGGATGCATAATGGGTTCATCATTTTTTAAACTTTCTGTGGAAGAATGTAACCTTAACCAATTCCTGCTGGGTTTTTTTTATGGAAACATAAGGGGAAATACAATCTGGAATTAATGTTTTGTCAATGTCCTATAAAAAAGACAATGCATAATATAATGAAGTCTTATTTAATAGTTTGAAAAACCCCTATCCGTTACCTAGTCTATCTAGTTAATACCCTGTCTTTCAACAAAGATACATTGAAGGACTACTTTAACGATCAATTTCCCAGTTTATTAAATAAAGCAGTATGACATGTTAAATGTGTAATGATAGGCCTGTTGAAAAAAATTGATTAGATAAGTTTGCATTGGATGTAACTTACTGTAGCTGCACACCAGGGAACTCTATGTCACTTGGGAGGTGTTTTAGCTTTGAACATCTTAATAATTTCTAGTAGATAATATTCTCTTTGTGAATAGAAGAAACCCAGCATGCAGGTGGTCCTCAACTTGCAACCATTCATTTATTAAGTCATAATGGCACAGAAAATAGTGATTTATGACCAGTCCTCACACTTACAACCTTTGCAAGATCCCCGTGGTCACATGTTCAGAATTCAGGCACTTGGCATGCATTTACAATGGTTGCAGCATTCCAGGGTTATTTGATTACCATTTGCAACCTTCCCAGGAGCTTCTGACAAGCAAAGTCATTGGGGAAAGCCAGATTCACTTAACAACTGTGTGAGTCACTTAACAATTGAAGTGGTTCACTTAATCACCATAAGGAAAATGGTCATAAAATTGGGCATGACTCACTTAAATGTCTTGCTTAGCAACGGAAATTCTAGTTCCGATTGTCGTTGTAAATCAAGGACTACCTATAGTCCTTGTGCTTTTTTATCTGTTTTAGTGGCTGACTTAGTTTCTCCCTCTGTGATCTGGAAGACCTCTCTCTCTCTCTCTCTCTCTCTCTCTCTCTCTCTCTCTCTCTCTCTCTCTCTCTCTCTCCCTCCCTCCCTCCCTCCCTCCCTCTTTCTTTCTTTCTTTCTTTCTTTCTTTCTTTCTTTCTTTCTTTCTTTCTTTCTTTCTTTCTTTCTTTCTTTCTTTCTTTCTTTCTTTCTTTCTTTCTTTCTTTCTTTCTTTCTGGTTCTATTGATGTTCCAGAGATGCTTACCACTTTGGCTCATCTTTGAAAAGATCCATAAACTTGGTCTCTTCAGAGCTAATAATTAGCTTTCTCTCATCACAATAGGTTCTCCTGAGTCCAATCTACTTTTTTTAAAAAAAAAGTAAGCTGCATCATTTATCTACTACTCCAGGGGCAGAAGTGTGAAAGTCCCTTCTGGTTGGAGTTAGAATAAGACAAGTCAAGACCATTTCGAATCCAAAAAGTAGTCCTGTTTTGCCCCTTTGTTTATTGGTATTCTGATAGAGAGATAGGTGGTATTTGCTGAGTCTAATTTGAAAAAAAGTTTTCGCGTGGCATCTTTTTAAAAAAAATAATCAATTTGCATTTATTTACAATGTAAAAATATCAGATCCAAACAGATCGAAAGAACATAGGCAAAATGGCCAGGGAGTTAATAGAATTATAGTCCATCCTGGAAGAAATAAATCAGGTAGATAGGACAATTATAATAACAGACTCAAGCCACTGGAATAATTTTCACCAATCCCTATCCATAGATAGAGGTGAATGCTGACTTCAGAACAGCCAACACCACATAGTATCATGGGGGTGAATAGAATCTTTTTCTGCTCAAAAGTACAAGCTATTGCCCTCTAAAGACTAGCTCAGTGAAAATAAGAGTTAGAAAGGTTATTTTGTTTTAAAGAATTTTAACAGGTTTATGAAAATCAGCTATTGACATATTCATCCATAACTACAATCTCTCAGCTGATATTGTATTCTGAGCCTCATCTGATCTGATACTTGTGATGTTCTCTAGTGGTGTCCAAAACATTTCAAGCCATTTGAATTAATTCCCTGTTTGAAGTTGTTTTGAGCATCAGATATTCTACCTTGCACTCAAAACACTTCCAAAATAATTAAAACATCCCCTCTTGTGCTCAGACAGCCATTTCACACTTGAAACAACCGTTTCAAACTTGAAATGCAATCTTTTGAATGCAAACTGGTTCAAAATCCAAAACGTTTCAATTATATCTCTCCTCATCTCCTTGACAATGTCCATCATAACCTTTTCAACATTTCTCAAAACTGTTATTTTAATGGATGAAGTTTAGTGGAATTTCTCAGGTGCTGTCCAGATAAATAATGAACCAGGGTTTTTTCCCCCCAATAATTAAATGTACCTGTTTCCTGTTCAGTGTTTTTTTCTGGGTGAATATTTCAGCATTGGATAGCTTTACTAAAAAGATAAAGAAGAGGGAACAGTTTGTTCATTAAAGCCAAATCTTCTGTTTTTAATCTTGATCTTGTTCCATTTCTTTGGATTTTCCTTGCTGGTAGTCAGCTGACAATGTTCCTTTCTGTGTTTGCATTAGATAAGAAAAGCAAAATTGTCAGAACTTGCAAACAAAATCTTTGTTTGTATGATAGGAATCAGACAGCATCAACTTGGGTTTTATCTGAAGATTCATTAAATAAAAGAGAATGAGGGATTTGACCCTTGAAAAAGAAAAGTGGCTTTTTATTTAGAGTGCAATCATTCATTGCATGTTGAGGACTCCAGATCTGAAAGTAGGATGAGTATTTTGTTGGGAAAGCTTTAAAAATGGCACTGTGTTCATTTCCTGACAATCTTCAATCTGTTTGCAATCTTAAACTGCAACATACCTGGTGGCCAGAGCGGTGATCATTTGCCTCATCTTCCAAATAAGGAAAGCCCCTGTAGTTTTTGTACAAGTTTGTGGCATTGTTACTGAATAAATTTAAATAATTAAGCTATTAAGAGACGTTGAGCATGGATGTCATTAGTCATGCATATTGGCATCTCCACCTGGCACATTTGAGCAAATGCCATGATTCTTGCTAAGATCTTCTCTACTCTCTCCTTTTGTCGACCCGACTTCTGGGCACTTTACAAACTCCTATATCTAGCAGGGTTTTCTTCCCTTCATTTCGGCACTCTGGGAGTGCCCTTTAATTTTCACCTATCACTGGATTCACAAATGGTAGCCATAGCAAAGAAGCACATTAGCAAAAATATGCCTAGCATAGCTGCTACAACAGCTCCTCTACCAGTTTCATGTGGTAACAGTTCACGGTGTCTTGCTAAATTAAGAATGTCCACAATCTTCTCTCTCTGACTGAACAGTTTTTTTTTTAAATAAACTGTCCAGAATAGGAATTGGTTTATGCAGTGGTGGGATTCAAATATGTGAACAACAGGTTCTCTGTGTGGATGCTGCTTCCAGAAGTCCATTCTGGGCCTGGGCAACAAAAAATTAGCTACCGGTTCTGCCAAAGTGGTACAAACCAGCTGAATCCCACCACAGGAAGGAAGGAAGGAAGGAAGGAAGGAAGGAAGGAAGGAAGGAAGGAAGGAAGGAAGGAAGGAAGGAGTGGTGGGATTCAAATAGGTGAACAACCAGTTCTCTGTGTGGATGCCGCTTCCAGAAGTCCATTCTGGACCTGGGCAACGAAAAACTAGCTACCGGTTCTGCCAAAGTGGTGCGAACCGGCTGAATCCCACCACTGGGTTTATGGTATCCTTGGCCCATCCCCCAAATAAAACAATTGGATCAAGAAAAAAAAAAGGAAAAATGACATGTAGAAATAATGTAGAATGTGGAATTCAAAAAAAGAAGCAAACATTTATCTTATGATTACTTGATGGGATGGCAGGAAGGACTGCCTGCTTCATTAATGCTGTTCAGTTCAGGAAGCAAAAATGGCTGTATCTCAGGTCTGGTTGGCTTGGGGGTTGACTAGATCTCCTGACCTCCTAGGAGCAGATCTACAACCTGTACTTCTTACCAGTTTCCCTACCTTTTCTTTGCTCAGCAGACCTAGAAAGGAACTTTGTCCATCAAGGTTAAGCCATAATGATGTGGTTTTCTGCATCACTCATTTCTTACTGAACAAGAAGGGGAACATCATCTGTTTTCACATGCATACAGGGCGATGTTAGCTCCATTTCAGCATATATGATAAATGCATAAATGTAAATCCTACTCGCCAAAACAGCCAAATCTTGAGATGAGACCAAGCCATGTGTTGAGATAACCATTCATTTCACCCAAAGGAAAACAAATGTATTTATTCTCTATCCATTTCATATCCCACCCTTTGTGTATTATCAGATAATTTGGTAATCTTGACTAATCAGATTTATCCTCTCCCACCCCATGTTCCTGTAGTTCTTCCAAGCCACACGTGTGGAAATCCAGGAAGGCTTCAGAATGGAATCCAGCAAGGCACAACATTCAGCGTTGGAGACAAAGTGCGTTACAGCTGCAACCCGGGTTTCTTTTTGGAGGGGCATGCATTGCTCACTTGCCATGAGACCATGGAAAATACCGCATCCTGGGATTTCCCTCTGCCCTTCTGTCGTGGTAGGTGTTCTTCGTTGTCTTTTACCTTGGATTTTCTTAATATATACTACAGGTGTTGGATAGGGCTGGGAATGGCTTAGCAAGCGTTATCTAGATTAGAGTCAAATCCTATCATAAGAATTTGAAGTTCTATAATCATCTAAATTCTGTGCAAAAGGAAAACTGAATTATGTATCTGCATATATTATCCAACAGAACAGACTTGCATATTTTATTAAACATAATTCATCCACGTTATGCTAATATGCACATACAGTGGGAGTCAGGTTGTGCTTTGAACCTCTGGAGATAGTATTCATCTATCCTATTCACTTTTGTGATTTCAGCAAGCATGTACTTTTAAATATATATTGGCAGCCATAAGAGCCAAGAATGGG
>NW_015387275.1:66238-138780 GCF_001527695.2 Protobothrops mucrosquamatus | reverse complement strand
CAGAGCTCCCTCCCTCCCCCCCTGCCACTGACCTTCCATCTCTGGCTCTGCTGCTGCTTGGCCAACGGTTGCGCCGGCTGGACATCGCAGGGGCTGCTCTCTCAGGGCTGCGGCTTACGGGAGGGCTGGCCCACTCAGCAAAGGCTCCGGGGGGGTTGCTCCCAGCGGGGATCCCGGGGCTTCCCCGCATGGCTCCCCAACCACGTGCGCCTGGGATGGGGCCAGCCCGGGAAAAGGACTTCCTGGCCGCCCTTCTCCCAGGGGGCGGGACATCCGGGCGCAGGGCCAATGAGGAGCCCTGCGAGGGGGCAAGTCCCATGAGAGAGAGAGAGAGAGAGACAGAAGTGCAAGTGCCTCTGTCTCTGTCTGTCTGTCTGTCTGTCTCTCTCTCTCTCTCTCTCTCATGGGACTTGCCGGAGGGCCGTGGGAGGGCCGCATTTACATACCGCAGGGAGGGCTGTTCGAGGGCCGGATTAAACCGGGCCGCGGGCCGCAAATGGCCCGCGGGCCGGACTTTGGACATGCCTGATGTAATCAATTAACAATCCTGGGATGGAGCATTGATCTTGCATTTAAATTGAGTCAAGATGGTTTGCGAACTGATAGATAATTCTTGGTGCTTTCCTCAAGAAACAGCATAGCTGGGTTTTGTGTCTGTGTGTCTCCGTGTATGTGTGCACACACATGCAAACCTTTAAGTCAATGTTGACTCCCAGGACTAGTCCCTCAAGTTTTCTTGGCAAGATTTCCAGAAGTGGTTTGCCCTTGCTTTCTTCCTAGGGTTGAGAGAGAGGGAGCGGCCCAAGGTCACAAGGCTGGCTTGGTACCTAAGGCAGGACTAGATCTCACAGTCTTCCAATTTCTAGCCTTATGGATTACATATTTATCTGTTGCTTCTGTTATGGTCCTGGGAGCTTGACAACATTGAAATCATACCAGTGATCTCCATCTCTCCAGTTTTTATCCTTTAAATTAACATCATCCCTCTTGACTTCACGTTGAGTTGATGGCTCCACAGAAGATTTTTGTTTGTTTGTTTTAACTTGGCTGTATAAAATAATCTTGATATTAGATCATTTACATTTTGTACAGGACTGAGAATGGGGGAGTTGCCCTTACGTAGCCTAGGTGCATTTGGGACTAAGCCAAACCAGTTTGCTAGTTTGCTAGTCTCAGTGGCCTGGAGGCAATAAATAGAATCCACTCTCTGAAAAGAATACAATATACTTAGATGGGCAGATTTGTCTTTGATATATTTGCTTTTTGTTTTCAATGTTCAGATATTTGGAATATCTTTAAAGATACCATATTTGGAATTGCAATTGTTAATTACTTTTAAAAATATTTCAATATATGTTTTTAAAGGGTTTTGGGGGATTATGTCCTTTTAAGCTTCCGAGGTACTTATTTGAGTAGAACAGTAGAGTATAAATCAAATAAATAAAGATATTGGATTATAAACCATGTTTCTCAGTTCTAAGCTACAGATAAACAAATCACATTTGTGTCTTATCTGTTTAGATTGTGTGTTTGTGTGAGTGTGTGTGCATGCCTTTGAGTCAGTGTTAGCTCCATATAATTGTTCTGAAATGTCCCTGCAGGTTTTTTGGCAATATTGTCAAAAGCAAGGGTTGAGTCAGTGCAAAAAGAAAAATAAGTAATAAAGATCAGACCACTTGAAAAGAAAATGAGTAAAAATTGTAAAATATAAGAAAGGTTTGGGCCCACAAGGTAATAATTTTGTTCCATGATGTCCTCTTTTGATCTCCACTAAAACATTTAAGGTGACAGTAATACAACATATTGGATTTATCATACTAATTCAGAATCTGTTTTATTTATTATGATGGAATCTCAGCCATCTGAGACTTTTACACCATATCCTGAAGCTTACTTTTATTTCTTTAATTCATAATTTTATTTCTGTGGCTACTCATTCATATTCAACACAACTTAGGGCACTGACTGAACAAGAAGTGTGGCCATTTGGGAATTAGCGGTATTCCTGCAATACATTAGGGTCAGTTTATTTTAGGATATACTTTTATACTATACTGTGGGTTGGGTTTACACATCATACTAGGGTATACCATACCTTAGTATGATGTGTAAACCCAGTTCATAGTGTAATATCAAAGTATATCCTAAAATAAATTGACCCTAATGTATTGCCACGAATATAGCTAATTCCCAAATGGCTACACTTCTTGTTTCTCAGCATTACAGCCCAATTAATTTGATTCTGTGTGTGGGAAAAGTGAGAGGACAAAGTGCTCTATACACCTCCTGAAGCTCTGAAGGAAATATGTAAATCTAACAAGTAAATAGAATTTTTAAAACTTTGCTTAAAGCTAAATCTGATTGCCTGTGGTCATTTTAAAAACAGCATTTTAATTCATAGGGAGGAGATATTTATTCAACAATCTTCATGCTTGGTCCCAAAGCTGTAGCAGGTGCAGAGTGCAGTGACCGGGATAATAGATGGGACGTGTAGCCTTGTATATGTTTACATCTTGGTTGAATCAACTTCACAGTTTCCAGTTAGCTTCCAAAGCCACGTTCATGTGTGGCGCAACAGATAAGATAAGATAAGATAAGATAAGATAAGATAAGATAAGATAAGATAAGATAAGATAAGATAAGATAAGATGATAAGATAAGATAAGATAAGATGAGCTTTATTGTCATTTTTTTTACTGTGGGCACAACAGCACACATCAAAAATGAAATTTAGTTGCCCACTCTTAAAGTGAAACATATACATGATGCACACCTAAACATACTATGAACAACATACTATGAACCGACATCCCTACATGTATGTAGCAAATAAATATTAAATACTGTCCATCTTGAATATATAACGGAAGGAGGAAGCTTGAGAGTTCACAAGGTTAATACTGTATGGAATGAAACTATGGCTGAATCTGGATGTTCTGGTAACAGATGTTGGTCTTGGACTGGGAAAGAACCTCAGTAATAGAAACACATTAGGGACTCTAGGCCAGTCCTTCCCTCTGTCAACTCAACTTACTCTATGGAGTTCCTGTTGTGGGGACAAAATGAAGGGAGACCACTGTTAACCTTTCTTGAGTTCTTGAGGTAAAAGGTAGGATATATATCTAACAGAAGTCAGACTCCCGAAACCAAAAAAGACATGGAGAGTTACTTCAAATCAGTTTCCTTTGTTGTTCCTCAACAACAGACAGAAATCTTGTCAAAGTAAAGCAACTACTTGCATCATTGATACGCTCTGAGAACGTCTAGAGAGGAATTGCCTTGACCCTCTTCCTCACAATCAAACTACCTAAACTTCACTTTCTCTCAGTGTAACCCTTCCCACCTAGGAGTCCAGATTACATTCCACTTCACAAATGATGAAATAAATAAATAAATTTAGGAATAAAGCTGCCAAGAGCTTAATTGCATGGATGGCTTCCCAGGCATGGAGCCCCCTCCCAAAGTTATTTTGGTAAGTTACTGGCGCTTTGAGGATAGAGAAAAGAGATGATTCCCTTTCAATTCTCCGTAGTTGTTATGTGTCTCTTTCTTGTTGGTGCTCATTAAGGCTTGATCATATTTTCATAAGAGTCTTCGTGGTTCCCTTGAAATTCCTCTGATGTGTCCTCATAATGCATTTATGATTTCGAATAAGAGAGGGATGTCAGAGGGTATGTGAACATCTCCTCAACGAATTAGGTTATCTTTTATCAAGCGTCCTTGATCTTTCTGGCTTTATGGCATAGCAAGATCCTTCCGCACCCACTGCATATTCTAAGTGAATTCTACTGAGAACGGTTGCTGACGAAAAGCCTATTAAAGCAGCCTCTCTCCTCTAGTTGCCTCATGGACCAATGTTTCCTAGGGGCAATGGGAAGAGTAGTCCCACATCTTGGGAAAGCATGGGGTTTGGGGAAGCCTCATATGCCACCAGCTTTGTTCTCTTTTCCTGTAAATGGAGCTGATAACTACCCCTTTTTCCTCTATATGGTTATGTAGCGTTACCCCCTCGGAGGCCGCCAAAGCCCAGGCCCTACCAGCCCCACTCTCCTCCATTGCGCTTAGCAGCTGCGCTCTCGAGGTGTTAGTAAAGTGTCTTTTCCAGCGGGAGCTCACGCAAAGCGAGGAGGTGGCAGATTCTCGTCGTCAAAGGGGGGGCTTTCAGGAACAAAGATGACCAGCCTCTAGCCCCGATAGTCAATGCGTGGCGGTGTTTAACAGCTCCCGGCAGTCGTAGCAGCAATAGTCAATGATTTTACAGCGACCATTCGGGAACAAGGGGGTGGGGAAAGCCCCGGCTCCAGGCAGCACTGGGAACACGAACGAAGGTGGTCAGCATTCTGCAGTAACAGCTCACCCTGTGAGGGCAATTCCCCACAATGTCTACAACTTGCGCAAGTAACAGTAATCAAAGTTTGGGAGGCCGCTAGTCTCCAAAGCAGTAGCGACCAGCCTCTCCTTCTCTTCTGTCATCGCTCGCGGTCCCAGGTCTCGTCGGTGTCAAAAAACCCTCCCCCCTTTCTTTTATTGTTAAAGTCTGAATTTAGCAACCCCGGCAACTCACTCACTCTCACTCTCTCTCTCTCTCTCTCTCTCTCTCTCTCTCGCTCTCTCGCTCTCTCGCTCCCCTCTGCTCAGGATATCCCCCCTGTGAAAGAAAGCAATAAAATTCCACTTCTCTCTCTCTCTCACTCTCTCCTTCCCTCCCCTTCAAAGAGAGGGATCAGCTAAAACCTCAAATCCCTCTGCGACTTCACCTGGTCTCTCCCCGACAACAGCAACCACCCCCACCACCTTTCCCTTCCCCCTTTTTCTTTCCTTCCACCGGATCCAGGCCAGCCGTGCCCAGAACCGGTGGCAGCTGTTCGTGCTTCCCTCTTCTCGGGCAGGCTCCCGCAAAGCCTTTCAGCCAGCCCCGCTACAGTTATAAAGTGTTGGCATTTTGCTCTGTGCTTAGAAACAGTTACTGTCAGCAATAGTGGGAGCATCAATTATTGACTGCCACCTGCAGCCCATTAGAGGGAGAGTTGCCCAGAGAATCCTTGGTCTGTTCTGGAAATTAGGATCATATCACAGCACATTCTCTTCTGAATCTGTGGCTCTGCTAAGGCAGGGATCACATTCCTTCAGATCATTTGCCTGCTGCAATTTGCTTTGTTCAGCTCTCCTGGTAGAAGCTTGGACATCACGGGAAGAGGAGTGGGCTTATAGTCTTGGAGGGCTGTAAGGTTGCTTCCCTACCCACTTTCTTTTTTCATGTGATCTAGAAGAAAAGTTGCCGTGCACAAGTGCACCTGCAGAAAGAATTTCTATGGAAATGAGAGCCAAATGATTTAACCCACCAGCCCAAATTCTTTTTTTATGATGATTTTTTTTAGCAAGTGCATCATACAGCACTGAGGAATAAGCTAATCGCAAAAAAGCCAGGAAGGATATCTCTCTGAGGCAGATGGATGCTTTTGAAATTTGATAAATGAATAAAATAAGGAAAGAACACCAAATTGGGCTCCCCATATCTGTAGATCTTTGGTAGCAGGAATCAATTTTTAATAAACAGTGTTGGGATGCTGACTTTCAGAAGTAGAATAGAATAACAGAGTTGGAAGGGACCTTGGAGGTCTTCTAGTCCAACCCCCTGCTCAAGCAGGAGAGCCTATATCATTTCAGACAAATGGCTGTCCGGTCTCTTTTTAAAAGCCTCCAGAGATGGAGCACCCACAACTTCTGAAGGCAAGCTTTTCCACTGGTTAATTGTTCTCACTGTTAGGAAATTCCTCCTTAGTTCTAGGTTGCTTCTCTCCTTGCTTAGTTTCCATCCATTGTTTTTTGTCTTGTTTTCTGGTTGACTCTGTCTTCTTTGGGGCAGCGTCTCTAATATTGGAATATTGCTATCATGTCACCCCTAGCCATTATTTTTCTCTAGACTAGCCGTACTCAATTCCTGCAACCATTCTTTATATGTATAGGTAGTCCTTGTTTAGCAACCACAATTGGGATCAGCCATTCAGCCATTAAGCGAAGCAATCACTAAGTGAAACTGTGATTGTGCTTATGATCTTACTTTGGCTTTCCTTAGCCTTACAGACCCATGAAGGTCATAAATGTGAGGTTGGGTCACAATGTGACTTTTCATCACTTGCCTGGTTCTCACTTCCCATATCCCCATATCTCCACAGACAAAGTGACAGACACATTATCAAGGTGCTAACCAGAGACATAATTGCAGGCCTGCCATCTGCAACTATTTATCTAGCTGGCATTTTTGTCACTAAAACTAGCATGTGAAAGGTAGACAAAATGGCAGATGGAAGACAGCTTTCATCAGTCAATTAGTTATAGTTTGGAACTGGGTGATCTTTTTGTGAATTAATTGGTTTTGGAACATCCCTTTGGAGAAAACAATGATGACTTCTGTTACCCTTCCGGAAAAAAATCAAGCGCTGAGAATATCTTGATTTGCTATATTTACATACAGCATCATAAGTGAAAGTATCTCAAGGTAGTTTACAATAAAAACAGCAATTAATAAAACAATAAAAAATATTTATGAAACATGCAGAAAAAGTGGAGAAAAAAAAACTGAATAAAAATATTTTGGCTTTGAGTACATTCTGTTCAGAAGGAATAAAATGAATCAAGGTTTCAGAAACAAGTACTAAAAATATATAATATCTGTCCTTCCTGAAAAAAGAAAAAGACAATAAAAGTAGTTAATTCTAATGCACATACATGTTTATTGAAAAAAAAAAGGAGTTTTGGAGAACCACAGTGACAGCCCAAAACTGAATTTCAGGAGAGTAAGATCACATCAGCACATTGTAGCTCTGGACAATAAACAAGCTGGTTACCAGCCTCTGAAGAATATCAAGTTTTTATTTATTTATTCAATTTCCATAACTGCCCATCTCAATCAATGATTCTGAGCAGCTTACAATTCAAAAACTATATACATTTAGAACAATAAAACATTTTAATAGTATAAAAACTATAAAAAGCTTCCAATACACAGTTTAAAACATTGCTATAGTACAGGGCTCTTCAAACATGGCCCTTTTATGACTCATGGACTTCAACTCCCAGAATTGCTAATTTTAATTAGGACAGGGAAGATTTAGCTACAATTACCTGTGTTCTGCTAAACTAGCTACTGGAACTAATTTTGAAGAAGTCCAGGATTTCATATTAATACATGATATATTAATGTAACATCAAGTATTGATGTAACATTAAGTATCCTATTGCAGCTACCCATTGAAATTTGGCCTGTTTCCAGGATGCTTAATTTACCCATAGAGTAGTATTCCCCAACTTGGCATCCTTCAAACCTATGTGTTAAACTATAATTCCCAAGTATTGTTATGAAAGATTGAGTTGACTGAGTTGACATATTGTGTTAAGGTATGCATAGTTGTGTTCAATTCATCACTGAATTTTGGTGCTGCAATCTCTGGATGCACAAGAATTGTGCTTTAAGATGGGCGGCCATACAAATATTTAAAATAATACAGTAAGTGGTAGGTTGAGGATCTCACAGACCCAGGCATGTTGTCTACCCATATGAGCACAGCCTTTGAGACTTGTACTTGTCACAGCCCAAAAAGTTGAAAATATCTGTTAGCCTTTAAGTATATCAAATGTGCATTATCTCCTTAAAATGATCTGCCCTCATTCAGACAATTGCTTCTAACACTTGAGGCTTAAACATTTCATATCTATAACCTTGTGTGTACCCCTGTATTTATTCACATATATACATGTGTTTGTTTTATTCAGTTGAAAGGAACTGCAATATTTTTCAAACAATAAATTAAACCTAACTTCATAAAATTAGGAGAAATTCATCACTGAAAAAAATAATAATTTTTAAAAGGGATTTTTAAATTAAAGTTCCAAGAAGAAAGGGGACAATTATTCTGAAAAGGCCAGCTGGTTTATGTTCATTTAAAACTGGTTCTGATGATGCTGAATGTTGTGGTATAATTTCCACAAAGGAGCTTTCATTGAAATAATAGTCAGAACTGAATATCAACACTTAATTGGTTTTTTTAATTAAAAAAGAAAGAAAGAAAGCTGTGATCTACACTGGATTTGAGTCATCTGCATTTTGATTTTGGCTAACACCGAATGGTGTTTTTGCTATCATTTGCTTAAGACATTTATCGGCACGCAAATGAGATGGGACTGCAAGGGACTCTCCTAAAGTGAAGATTGTGGCTACTATCATGTGATGAAAGCTTCTTACATTGTACGTTAAAAAAGTGGTGGGTTTTTGACTATGAGATTATAGCTGTCATCTCAACATTTTTAACCCCCTCTGTATGGCTCAGGAATTCTGGGAGTTGAAGTCCACGAGTCATAAAAGAGCCAAGGTTGCCTACCCCTGGTATAGGCATTCCCTACTCTGAAATTTTACTTTTTTTATTTTTAGCACAAGTTTCATTGGCTTTATTTACATATGCATTGAACCAGGGTTTCATTACCATGATTTCTTTACTATATAAGCTAGTAAATTACTAATATTCCTAGAAAAGTAAGACATGCATGTGTTTGGCAGGCATTGCAATGTTCTAAATTTCTGCTTGTGCCAGGCAGCACTTAGTAATTTTTGAAAACCAATTTGCATCTCCAAAGAATATTCAGGACTTCTTCAAACAATGTGATGATTCTAAATTCAGCCATAGGTTTTCTTCCTCCTCACTTTTTTTCTAGTCTGCTGTCTTGGCACAGAGTTATTGTATATACTCTTGAGTCAATTTGGTTGGTTTTAAGAATAATATTGTCAAAGAAGGTGGCACTATCCAAGCAGACTTAATTGATCTTGAAAAGTTAGAATGATCAGACCTGATTGGTATATGGATAGAAAACTATCTAAGAACAGGTAAAAAAAATAATCCCAGAAATAAATAATGTCATATAATGTCTGTATTGTTCCCAAGAAAATGACACAAAAGTGTCTTTGTAATAGTATGTGGGAATGACCTTGGGAGATAAGGCAAAGAAATGCCACCTAAGGAATGATCAATTAAGAAACAACATAGCCCTCAGCTAGATAGTGAGTGGGGCAATAGGCTGAAAAGAGTCCCTCCCTCAGGCTATAAAAGAGATGGGGGGGATTTGTACTATCAGCCTTCCCCATTATACCGGATAGGAAACACCAGATTAGCTAATTCTGCTTGATGATAAAGCTACATTAACACAATCTTGCAAGTCTGAAAGTACAAATCTCCCACCATCTTTTTTACAGTCTGAGAAGTTAGGTCCATTTCTGAGTTTTTTTCTGTCTGTTACTCAGCTACAGGCTATGCCTTCTCTAATTTGATAATTCCTCTCTCTCACCAGCCCCGCCTCATCTCTCAAAGTCATTCCCTGATACACTTATGATATCACCAAATTTAAGCTGGAATCTACTTTACTTAATATAAAGGTATTATCCAACTAAAGATTTTTTTCCCTAACCGACCAAATCACTTAGAATTGCTTTGAAAATATTACTGTTGTTATACTTCTAAAGCAGGGGTGTCAAACTACACAATGTCATGTAACATGTCGTGATGTATTGCGACTTTTTTTTCCATTGCCAGCAATGGGGTGGGCATGGTTTCAGTATGATGCATCTGGCCCGTGGGCCGGCAGTTTGACACCCCTCTTCTAAAGAGAATCTGTAGGAACACCAACCAAAAAATAGCATTGCCTCTCAGTAAATCCATCCACGTAGATCTCCTGTAAATTCCAGCTCCTACTCTTACTGACTTTACTGAGAAATGCTACAGCTAATCTTCAAACATCTGGAATGACTGAGATCAGGCAAATTTTTTTCTAGGCCTTTTTTGATAATTGATTTGTTTCAAGGATCTCACTAGACTGTAATTAGAATAATTTTCAACTAGCAGCTGTCATAGCCCAAATACAAGTCTACCTGTGTTTTTGCAACATGTTTACCTTTGTTTAGAACCACAGAGAATGGAGAAGGAATGCATCAGCTAGGAAAACATGAATTACGCCCCGGAAAAGTAGAAAAACGTTAGACAGAAACTCCACCGGTACTCTCTTTAGTTGAAGAGGGAAGGAAGGAAAAATGTCATGAAGCTTTCAAGATTCTGTTATTGTAGCATTTATCAAGTAAAGTTCCAGTATTTCAGGTGGGCTCTGTGTCCTGGTCTGGCGTTTTGTCCTGTGATTGACCTGCATCTTTCATTAATACTGGGAAGAGAGGCTGAGTAGACAAGCTAGATCTTCTTATTTACTTTTGCAAACATTTTGCTCTAACCTGAACTAGATATTTTCCCCGTTTCTATTCAATCGTGTCTGATACTTGGAGACTGCTTGGCCAAGTCCCTGCTGTATTTTTGGCAAGATTTTAGAAATGGATTGCCTATGCCTCCTTCCTATGGTTGAGAGAGAAGGACTGGCTCAAGATCACCCAGCTGACTTTGTGGGACCACAGCTCACAGGCTCCACGTTTCTACCCTGATGCCTTAACGTGGCTCACTTCGATAATTATTTCCATTTTAAGCCTCATGATCTGTAAAATTCCTTTGCTGACGCCTAGGCTGAGCAACTCCGTGGGTGCAGGGGAAAAGGCAGGTTGCAGGGCTATACAACTTGCCCAGTGAAAGCAACCCCCTTGTGGGTAAAATTTATGTATTGTTAACCTTCATATAGCTAGAGAATTCTGGAAGCTGTTCCTGCTGCTTGTGCTCTCCGCAGCAATAGGGAATGGACCCCTGGTGCTGTAATTAGTGGAAACAATTTAAATAAACATGATGCTGTTTGATTCAGTCCTGGCCCCTCTTTTAATGTTCCCCTGCTCGGTATCCATCTTGCAACTTCTAAATTAGCTGGCAACACAGGAATTTCAGACAACAGCCATCTCAAAGGGCTGACACTTTATTTCACTTGTCTTACCGCAGTTAAATAATAGATATTCTGAGGAACTCTGAGTTAAATAGAGAGCATCTTTCTTTCTTTCTTTCTTTCTACAGTTTAAGGCAATTGTTCTGTGTACTGTTCATAACACATTCGGGCTCAAAGTATTTAAAAGATGACATCCTTCTGTTTGATCCAAATATTTAATATCTAACCTACAGAAGGGCTCCTTTTGATGGCAGCTTTTCCAGCATTCTTTTTCAACCTTCTCTAATGTGGACTGCAACTCACAACTGTTGGGTATGTTTGTCATCATGACCTAGAAGGCACTAAGACACCCAAATAATGGATGACAAATGTTGACTCAAACATTTGGGGCAATTAGCTGTTTACTTTTCATCTTTAAATTCCTGGACAAAGCTGCTGATGAAAGAATTCTGTATTTGCAAATAAATACACAAAATGGAGCAATGCACTTTGGTCACTACTACCGTATTCACTACCAAAGCCATAAACTTTAAGGATTATAGTTGCCTTCCAGATGTGGCAGATTCTGAATATTTTGGGAAAGCAAAATGTCTATGGAGATTCTCAATCATCCAGATCATAGTTGTCCCAAAGGTGCTTTTTCAGGAGGCAGCTAGACTTTCTTGTTTTTCTTTGAAGACGTTTTGCTTCTCATCCAAGAAGCTTCTTCAGCTCTGACTGGATGGCAGGGAATGGAAGGATTTATATTCCTTGCAGACAGCTGGTCATTTGCATTCTTTTAGAGCAGGGGTAGTCAACCTTGGCTCTTTTATGACTCGTGTACCTGAGCCAGCTAATTCTGGGAATTGAAGTCCACGAGTCATAAAAGAGTCAAGGTTGACTACCCCTGTTTTAGAGAGTCGTTGAGGCCACTGGGAGGTTTCTCTATGTCCTCAAAGCCACCTGAGTAGTATAAATGAGTGTGGAGCCTTCTTGGAACTGCTGAAAGGATTGTATCGTGGAGTGGTGCTTTCTGTAGTATATTTTCTGCCATGTGTCCCTTCATATACATTCTTCCATTCCCCACCATCCAGTCAGAGCTGAAGAAGCTTTTGGGAAAGCATTATGGATCAATTTTGGGATCTGAGGGACCATTTGTCTCCAATTCTTTGGCACTAGCTCCATTTTTAGAAGAAAACAATCTTCCAAAACCACTAAGCATTCAGCATCTTAAGTTTAAGCTTATAACTGCATTGCTCTTGGGGAAGATAGGCTTGGCTATTCAGAATCCAGAAAAGCAACAGTAGCTCCAAACTAAGAATGTCTCCAACACAGCAAAGGCCTAATCCCTAGCATCTGATATGCAATGCTGCATCCCCTTGGAATATGTTGTTGATTACTATATTGCTATTACGAGCCGGGCATCCCACAGAGCCTGTTCTTTCAGGATCATAGGTTATTAAACAGGCTTACACACTCCAAAAATAGAACTATAATGAATAACCATACAGTGTGTTAACTAATAATTTTAGACTAATGGTATAAGGTTAATCAAATAATAAGTACCTAACAGTTTATGGGGAAGATAGCACAAAGAATTTTTAAAGCTAACAGGCAGAGCAATCAAATAAGAAGTATAATCATCCATGAGAGTTTAGCACATTATTCAATTCAGTAAGGGAATAGCAGGAGTTGGGAGAGTACTGTAGCACACTGGGTTCAATGAGGTGGAGTTGAAAGCATGGGGCAGAAGATGGAAAGGTTCAAAGGAGTGATTTACTTTCTATTGTTTCTACGCTTTCTGCAGAAGGAAGAAAGGGAAACATAGAGCAGATCAGCACTTCCTTCATGTCCCAACACTGATATGGACCACCCCTATTTCCTGAGGGCAGAAATGGATGTCATTTTCCTCACACACCCAGACCATTGCAGATGTACCCCAAATCCATGTTTTCTGGCTTTGATTCAGAACAACTATTTTCTAACCTGACAACCATTTTAAGTTTTCAGAGCAAATGGTCACCAGTGCATTGTCGTGTTCTGGTAGCCTTGTCTGTGCCTTGCTGTCTTGGGGCTTGTAATGCCCCAGACAGCTGTTTCATCCTGAGCTGCTAGGCTGATATGCTCTGCTGATTAGTGGAAGAAGTTTGGTTTTGGTGTGTGTGCATACGCGTGCCTGTAACCAATCCAGCAATGACCTGTTAAGTCAATGAACTATCCCCAGTTCTAGCAGCTCATGTCCCATTCAGCCCTTCATCTGCCAGCGGTCACTCTTTCTTTTTCATCCAGCTGGGTGAACATCCTCCCTCTGCTTTCCCATACCCTGCCCACAGGACCTCTCAACATTCTGGAGTACATTAGATTGGGAAAGTATTTTAGAATCATAAAATAAATGGCAGGTATCTGTTTAGTAAATCTACACTTGGTTGCCTTTTGCTGAACTAAATAGCTAAAGGAAGAGCAGTCCTGCTTTGTTTTTTATAGGGACCAATAGGGAAGCTAAGAAATTAAAAGACGCTTGCTCCTGGGGAGGAGAACTATGGCAAATCTAGACAGCATACTAAAAAGCAGAGACATCACCCTGCCAACAAAAGTATGTATAATCAAGGCCATGGTTTTCCCAGTTGCAATGTATGGCTGTGAAAGTTGGACCATAAGAAAAGCTGAGCGCCAAAGAATTGAGGCCTTTGAACTATGGTGCTGGAGAAGACTCCTGCGAGTCCCCTGGACTGCAAGGCGATCCAACTGGTCAGTCCTAGAGGAGATCAACCCCGACTGCTCTTTAGAAAGCCAGATCCTGAAGTTGAAACTCAAATACTTTGGCCACCTAATGAGAAGGAAGGACTCACTGGAGAAGAGCCTGATGCTGGGAAAGATGGAGGGCAATAGAAGAAGGGGACAACAGAGAATGAGGTGGCTGGATGGGGTCACTGAAGCAGTAGGCGTGAGATTAAATGGACTCCAGAAGATGGTAGAGGACAGGAAGGCCTGGAGGAACGTTGGGGTCGCGATGGGTCGGGCACGACTTCGCAACTAACAACAACAACATAGGGAAGCCAAAGTAGGAAAACAAGCAACATTTTAGAAGATGTATTCTGTGTTATGGACAAGTCCGTGAAGTTACCAGGAGCTGAGCTCCACTCAGAGGCAACTCAGTATATCATAAACGTGTAAGTGCTTGTTAACTAAGGCACCTAAAGCACCATTTTGTAGTGTGCGTTGCAAAGTTAACAGGCTTTGCTGGCACCTCTCAATAAATAGCGTAGAGCTCAAACATGCAGAAGTGACAGACCACTACAAGTAACCCAAATTAATTCTTAGTTTTCCTTTATCTTCCTGCCTCTGTTTCTCTCCACTTGATCCTCCCCCTTTATTTGCTCTAATAACTTTGTGTTAATAGAAGCAGCTTGTACAAGGAAGATAACCTGTGGCAAGCAGAGGATCCGGTGTTCTTTTCTGAATAGTAAATGTTGTCAGCTTTACTGACAAGTGCTTTTTAAAATTGTTTATTTTTTTAATTGCTGCATGGGAGGGGAGGGGTCTGTTCCTCTGCATTCTAAAAATGTTGCCTGGTACTAGTACTTATGAAAGGGGTAAAACGGGCTCTTTTGAGAAAAAAGCCAATTTGCACTTGCAGGATATTTCAAAGAGGGGGGGGAAAACCTGGGTGTTAAGGGTGAAATGCGTTCATTCTTATATTGATTTAGTGATGAGCATCTGCAAATGTTCTGTCTTTCATTGCACAAACAAACTTCTTCTGTAAAGAAAAGAAAGACCGCCCGCTTGTACCACGCACAGAATGCAGTAACAAGAAACAACCCCTCAAGTCAGCAAGTCAGATCCAACCATTCAACATTAACACAGCTCTAACAGTAGCTTACTTTCCAGATAGACGGTAGCACATGGAAATCAGTTGGTCCAACAGGTCCCTTCCTGTTCTTCTGTTGTGACTGTAAAGGATGCTAATCAGAGAATCCATGTTTCTTGTCAGTGTTATATGGCTTTAGAACCATCCTGAGGGACCTAAGTAGGTCAGCAACATAATTGTTGGCAATGTTCAGGCAGGCCGTGGGATTAGGGTCAGAAAAGATCGTGCACATGTTTTTCTTTCATGCTGCTTCATCTGCAGATATATTGCACTGATGATCTTTCATATCCAGGAGGGTGTTGTTGTTGTTTGTTTGTTTGTTTGTTTGCTTTCATTCTTAATCAAGAGTGCCAACACTTGATTAGGTGCTCTTATGATAAGGTCATTCACATTTTTTTTAATAAGCTGACTTTTACAGAATGATTCTCTGCAGCTGTCCACTGCCCCAGATAAAGTATAATTAAACTGTAACCACCACCACCACCACCATCAAACACTCAGTGCAAACTCTAATACAATTGGATAACAAATGTGGTTATTTCATTAAAAAGCTTTTCTAAATTCTGTATCAGTCTATTTCATGAGTAACACTACTCAAGAATCATGCAGTATTGGAGGTGGACATTAAAGCTTTGTGTGTCGCTAGCTTGATTTTTAAGGGAGATCAAACAATTACCCAACCACTCATTCTATTCTTGGTGTGTGTTTGTGTGTGTGTGTATCTATTAATATCTCTATCTATCTATCTATCTATCTATCTATCTATCTATCTATCTATCTATCTATCTATCTATCTATCTATCTATCTCTATCTATCTCTATCTCTATCTCTATCTCTATCTCTATCTCTATCTCTATCTCTATCTCTATCTCTATCTATCTATCTATATCTGTATGTATGTATGTATATGTGTGTGTATGTATGTATGTATGTATGTATGTATGTATGTGTGTCTGTGTCTGTATGAAAATGTATATATGTATATACATATATACATTTCCCTTGGAAATTTATTTATTTATTTATTTATTTATTTAATTAATATTTTTTTTTACCCCGCCCTTCTCCTTACAGACTCAGGGCGGCTGACAGCCTAATAAAAACAGATACAAAACTACCCCAAAACTATCATTAAAACAGAATTAAAATAAAATATTAGATTTGGCCATTTTTAATTTTAAAATTGTTTTTAAAACCCCGCTAAAAATTCCCCTTAGGCCAGTCCTGCTTGTTGAAATAGCCATGTCTTAAGGGCGCGGCGGAAGGAAGGGAGATCCGGGATCACCCGGATCTCTGGGGGTAGTTCGTTCCAGAGGGTGGGGGCTCCAACAGAGAAGGCCCTCCCCCTGGGAGTCGCCAGCCGGCACTGTCTGGCTGACGGCACCCTGAGGAGACCCACTCTGTGGGAGCGTACCGGCCGATGGGAGGTAATCTGCGGCAGAAGGCGGTCTCGGAGATATCCAGGTCCGATGCCATGGAAATGAATCAGTAGCTGACACAATCTATAGAAAATAACGCAGAACTTGCTGTCACCATTCAAGGTTTACCAAAATGAGGTTTACCTCTGGGAAGAAACACCTGTGAGGCCAGGCTGGCATTAGAACAGCTGTCAGGTAACTCTCCCAACCGTCCAAGAGGATGAGATACATGCTGTGGTTTAGTCAGGAAAAGTATTTTTGCCTGGTGATTCAGGGGGTCCTTTTGGTCTATGGGGCTATCTTGAGAGGTCAGCATAAGTTGTGCTTCATTTTGATCCTGAATAAAATTATTCTTATCTTCTTCAACTTTCTACCCTCTCCTAACAATGTTTGGCTGATTTCTCTTTCAAGTATCAACTTCCATGTTTATGAATAAAACTATATATATAAATCAACTACTAGAGACTGATATTTTGGATTTGATATAGCTGCCTCTCCTCAGTGTTGATCTTTTTTAAAACCAAATGTCTGAAAAATATACGGTTCATTGAAAACTCAGAATCTTGAGGGGAACCAAGTATAGAGAACCCTTCAGTTGTATCCCATAACCGTGGTTTATGGCAGTGCATTGTGCAATCCCAAACAACTGTAGTTTAGTCAGTAAGTGATGTGTAAATCAAGGCACTTGTTTGTCTTTGTCATTTGTTTTAGGTGCAATTAAAACGACCACATGTGACATGGAGTGTCTGTGCATGCAGAAGGGTGTATGTAACGTATAGGAATGGTAACTGTGGCCCCTTGGCCCACCTGTGATTGCTTTCTTGCTCTTGCCCTAGTGCAGTGGTTCTCAACCTTTTTAATGCCGCGACCCCAACCGGTCGTAAGTCGAGGACTAAACCGGTCATAAGTCAAGGACTAAACCGATTGTAAGTCGAGGACTACCTAACCGGTCATAAGTCGAGGACTTTCCCTGCCCGGGAGCGCCGCGCATGCGTGGTTCCGCCCCCTGCGCCGGCCGAGGCGTAGCTGGCAAGCGGCAGAGACGGAGCAGGCCGACCACCAGCTGGCCCAGCCCAAGGGAGGTAAGGCACCCGCCGGAAAAGGGAAAAAAATGGCGGACACAAAAAATGGCGGACAGCCTTGCTTGGCGACCCCCGTGAAATGGTCGATCGACCCCAAATGGGGTCCCGATGCACAGGTTGAGAACCACTGCCCTTGTGCAAACTGAACCCCTTTTTGGCTAATTTGTGGAGGGGGACGGGGGCAGAGGAAGAAGCTGATGGGTCTTTGTGTCTGATTTTTTCAGTGGACAGCCAGCTGTCATGTCTGAGATCTCCTTCTTGTTTGCAATTCTAATCAAGGAAGACCCATGGACTATGAGGAGACAAACTGGTTAAGGGAATTCCACAGTCCAAGTTCTGGAATGAGATTTGGTGATCTGGTCCGTGAAGAAATAATGTGCATGATTTTTTGTGTTATCTGATTGCTTTATGTCTCTGGGGAACAACAGAGCATTGATTTTTATTAAACATTACAGTGTGTGAATGGAGAATAAATCATCATTTTTAAGGTATTGAAAGCAAGGCTGAGAAAATTAGAGAGAATACACAAACTGGAAATCAGAAACTAGTCTAAGACCACAGTTTGATACAAATGATACACAAGAGCCAATGCCTAAACAATGGCAACAACTGTTAACACAGCAGCCTTGTTGAGGTTTGACATATATGGAACATAGAACACAAAGGAGGGGGCTTCGTGGTATCCGAAGGAGAACATCCAGATTCAGCCAGAGTTTCATTCCATACAGCATTAACCTTGTGAACTCTCAAGCTTCCTCCTTCCGTTATATATTCAAGATGGACAATATTTAATATTTATTTGCTACGTATATGTAGGGATGTGGGTCTATACATATGTTGTTCATAGTATGTTTAGATGTGTGTCATGTATGTGTTTCACTTTGAGAGCGGGCAACTAAATTTCATTTTTGATGTGTGCCATTGTGCCCACAGTATAAAAATGACAATAAAGGTTATCTTATCTTATCTTATCTTATTTTAAAGCTTCTGCCTTGTTGCCATACCAGGCCAATAACATCTTTTTCTACAAATGTAATTTCTGAACGGCTGTTAGAAAAGGTATGAAAAAAAACCCCGATAACCAACAGAGGCAGTATACTATCCCTAAGTACTTGTTGATATAGATTTAGCAACTTGTGGAGAAAGGGAGTCTGCTGGAAGTAAAAAAGAAGGAAAAAGGGAGAGGATGAATAATATGTGCAAAAATAAGTATATTCTTTTGAGAAATTGAGAAATCCTTTTCAACTATAGGATTCTTGAATTCTAGAAAAGTTTCAAAAGAAGACCACAGAGAAGATTGCACCTGCTGTCCTTTTGGGACCATATATGCAGATATTCAGCTGTCTTGTTTTACCCTTTCTTTGGAATTTTACTCAAAAGCATGGTGAGATGAATATGAAGGACTGAATGGATGAATGAATACAGAATAAATATTCAGGACTGTTTAACATTATAAGGGAATATTTTATGCCATCTATAGTTCATTTATGCTTTTGCCTATTCTGTATATATTTAATAACACAAGTTGCATGAAGGGACTTGTACCTGGATTGCTTGATATCCATATTTATCATTTTTGCAATGTAGCCTTGCTCACTCTGCCATTTGGAGGAGTAAATTAAAATGAATCATAAGTATACATAGTGTTAGGCTTTAAAACCAAGAATAACATATGGTGATTTTTCCAAGCTGAGTTCTTTATTGTTTTCACACCTATAGACAGAATCTTGCCAGACTATCTGCAACTTCCATGTACTCTCTGTCTGTTTACTTATCTCAACCTCCACCCTCTTGAGTTGTAATTCAAAGAGTTGTGTTTGAAGCTGGAAAAAATATTCAAGTCTCTGGTAAAATTTTAAGGAAGCACTGAACAGCTCACCCAGTATGCTACTATCCAGTCCTTTTGCAGCCAAGCCACCTAAGAAACTGATTGTGTCATGTATAGTTTGAGGCCAAATAGCTGAGCATGAAGTTCCAGTATGAAATTTAAAGTGTTCTAGTTCAATCTTGATAACCTTCTCCCTTTTTAGCGCACCTGGACAATAATGCAATTTGTGGATTACCTGTCCAAACCTATGTCCAAAAGAAATGGCACATGTAATAGAATTAATCCCAGATCCTAGAATATATATGAAGAAAACCACTTATACATAGAGTATCTTTTCCAGAGTAGGTACTAGTTTGTCATCACTCACTCTGATGGTTCTTATTTTACACTAAATTATTATGCAGTTAGTTTTATTTGAGCATGTTGGTCAAAACTAGACAATTGTGCTTTGTTCAGTAAACTATAATTAAATACTACTGCTTCCATGATGAAAGGATGAACCAGTGACATCACCTTTGCCCACGGATGCCCAATTGGGGGCTCCTTTTGTGTTCCCGTTGAGTTGCCTACCAAAGTGGTACTCATCTATCTACTCATGGTCATCCGCTTTCAAATTTCTGGGTCAACAGGAGCTGG
The DNA here is from genome assembly GCF_001527695.2 of Protobothrops mucrosquamatus. Lineage (NCBI taxonomy): Eukaryota > Metazoa > Chordata > Lepidosauria > Squamata > Viperidae > Protobothrops > Protobothrops mucrosquamatus. The sequence goes on along the minus strand of NW_015387275.1, from coordinate 119,114 downwards.
AGCGAGTGGTAGGAGCTCACCCCATCATGCGACAGCAATCGGGTCTCAAACACGAGCCTACCGATCATCCTAAACCCATGTGATCCACCACACTTCACTATAATTAAATAATACACAAACACAATCATATTCCCAATGGAAAGTAATTACATAATACACAAACACAATCTTATTCCCAATGGAAAGGCTTTTAGTGATTGCGAAACCAGAAATAAACCTCAGAATTGTTTAGTTTAATAGAAAGCAAGCTGGAAAGTAGCCATTTAAGAACAAATCCAAAATGGAAATTTTTACTGCTCTGCCTTTAATAAGCTGAATTTAAAACATTAAAGCTGAAGCCTTGCCGGTTTCCCCGAAAGTCATCTTTAGTGAATTTTGTACAATTTTCATCAAAGTAAGTATGTACTAGAACAGATCGCTTATGTTAATTCCTTCTGGTTTTATTTTTTCCTTTGTTTGCTGTCTCTGAACTACATCTTTGACCTCTTCGCAGACCCAGTTGATTTAAAGGAGGAGATATTTAAAATTTACTTTCAATTTACTGCAGTAACTGATTGCTACTTTCTCAACATCTCAGATTTAATAGTGGTTCTTTGAATCCTCTTCCCAATTAAACTAATTGTGCCTTTGAAAAGTAAAAAAGGTATACCTTAAAAAAGAGTAGGAGGATAATATCCTGTTTTTCTGTTGAATGGTGTATCTGCTCTGAAAATGTATATTATGTTTGGTAGGGAGGTGGAAAACATAGCATTACAGGCAAGAAAATTGTATTGTTCAGAGAATCCTGGAGAAACTATTTTGATTAATAATACAGTGATTTGATACAGTAAAATGGAAGACTATGTTGCCATTACAGGCAACATGACTACTTAAAGATGACCTTCAAAAAGATGCTTTATGGCTTATAAACCACTTCTGACTATTTCAAAATAGCCTACCAAAAAGACTCCCTCGTCTCTGGAGGCTATCTGAAAGAGCTGACTGCCGAAGGTTTCCACTGAGCTGAATGGTCCACATGGCAGAGCTGAAATCCTTGGACAGGCAGCTCCTTCAGAGCGAAAGAGCTGCCTGCTGAAAGATTTCAGCTCTTCGTGAGCCTGCTCCCTTGCATGGTAGGTCGGAGAACAGGCCCAGACCACCTAGGCTAGGCAGATTTCCACATGCCAGTAGGCTCTGTAACCTACCGCAGGCTACCTTGGGCCTCCCTCACCCCCCCAGGTACCCCCACACTCTGCTTAATGACCCATGAGATTTCTTAACAATTACAAATGGGAGTACAGGAATTGTAGTCATCAGGTGAAGCAGTCACATGAACCCTCTACTTAACGATCACTCAGTGACCAAGATTCTGGTCCCAATTTTTGTCATAAGACGACGACATATAGTATGTTATTTTTATTTAATTTATTGATTTAAAATAAAATTTCAGTCTCCCAATGAATGTTTCTTATAGAATGGAAATTAATGCATTTTAAAGGAAGGAGTTGGTGGTTTTAGCTAATTGTTGAAAATGCACTGCTTAAAATACAACCTTGTATCATTATTTCTGCTTTTATATAGAAGTTATTTCCATTTTGTTGCAGATGATTTACTGGTTTTTATGGATGCTATGTTCTTTTGAATTATATTGTAGCAGTTGGAAAATAATAGGGAGACAATGCAAATGAGAATTGGATGCAAAACAGTTACAAAAGTTGATAGTATAAAGCTGGAAGAACACCCATTTTTTTCATATATTTTACATAAATTATAAAATATATCTGTATATATTAGATAGTGATCCAAAGGACTCACATTTTATTCTAAATTTGAACAAAATATTCAAAGGCCAAATGTCTCATTTAGAGGATTGCTATATACAAAATTTGGACTATAAATAGTTTACTTTACGTAACTTTGGATGTCACATTTGATTAAAATACCTAAAGCCAAAGATATCAAAATAATTAAAAAGAATACTATTAAAATACAATTAAACAGTTTTCAAAAAGCTATAAATAAAACAAAATAAAAATCATAGGAGAGTACATTCTAAAACTTACAGATAGTGCAGGCTGTATACTTCCAGTATCCCCTGGTCTGAAGACACAATTAGAATTTCCAGAAGGCCAGTAGGTCAGTGGCAATCTCATTTTGGGAGGAATAATCTTCCAAATGGTGGGTGCCACAGCAAAATAAGCCCTTCTCCTGGATGAAATTCCTTGCCCTCCATGACCCATTGTTGATTGATATGCCTTATTTCCTCATTTTGCCCTTATTGTTAACTGACCCAACTGATAATTAACCAATTGTTGTTTCTGTTTTCTTTTTCTACACATGGTCTTCTACACATCATCTTTTTGTTTCCATATAGCATAAAGACAACACTTTTCAGAAGCTATTGGGATGTTTTTAGGTTTATTCTTGTAAGCTGTATTTCAACAAAATTAATTCAGCAGAACTTTCTGTTTCTATTTTTTTTCATGATTTCTTATTTTACTTCTGGGATGATTTTCCTCTTATTATAATATAAAAAAAATAATGCCTATATGTTTCTGAATTCAAACTTCTACAAAGCTCAGAGTCAATTTGAACTTCAAGATGTTGTCATTAAATAATTTTTAAAAATGGAGATTCAATAATAAATGAATGTGGTGATTAGTTAGTATCCTGTTTGTTTAATGTTCGTGGTTTAGCACAAATATATTCATCTTATACATGGCAAAAGGATGACTTTATTTGACTATAATTACAAATGTAAAAAAGGAGTGAAGGATCAAAGGGTGATGAGAGGTAATGTAGACCATTGTTGATTAGTGTCAACAGTGGATCATGGAAAAAGAAGTGGGAAGGAAATAAAAGAAAGTGAGGAAAAGGAATTAGAATAAAAGAACAATAACTACAAGAAGAGAAAGAATGTTCCTCTATGGAAAGAGAATTAAGAAACAGAGTAATCTCCCAGAGGGCAAATGGAAAGTGGAAATAAGAAAACAGAATGGGAAAACTCCTTGGAAAAGAATGCGAAGAATTATGCCACAGAATGTCACAGAAAAGTATGAAGATATACTAATGCAAAGTATGAAAAAAGTTGTTTTATGAAATAATCGGGTGAAATACCTCGAGGATAAGAAAATTGTGGAAAAGGATGAAAGGTTTTGTTCTTAAAGAAGATAGTTGAGAAGAATGCACTCAGAGCGAAGAAGAAATTATTAAAATGAAAAAAAGGTAGAGAATGTGCAGAGCAATTTTGACAGATATAAAACATGTTTTAGAAGTGAGGAAAAAAGAGTGAAGGAATCTCCAGCAGGGTGAATGGTATTAAAAATAAAAATGATGAAATCATTTGGTAAAAGGATGTGTACGATCTGAAGAGAAACCAGAGTCATTTGGGATGAGAAACTGTTGGAAGGAATATTTTAGATCTCTTTACAGGAATGATAGTGACAAATGAAAAAGTGGAAATGATGAAAATAAAATGCTGCAAAAAGGTTGAAAAATGGTCAGGCTGTAAGTATAGATGGTTTTAACTATCTAAAAAAGTCAGTTTGCTGTAATGGAGAAGATGCTGGCTTAGAAACCAGAAGACTGTGAGTTTTAGTCCCACCTTAGGCATGAAAGTCAGATGGGATAAAAATATTGTAGCGACTTAGGAAATTGTAAATATGGATGTATCTTGCACATGGAAATGTTATGGACTTGTTTAACACTGGCATTAAGACTGTAGTTATCTGATGATTGGAAGAAAACTGATATTGTTAATGTGAACAGGAAAAAAAATAGCCAAAGAAAATGCAAAACATGATAGGGGAATTAATCTGTTTAAGTGTTCCTGGAAAGGTATTTGGTTGAATTCTGATGAGAAGGATAGATGAGGTGACATTAGCACAATTTAGAAAGTGTTGGACAACAGTTCTGCTGACCAGACTTTTATTCTTCAGCAGGTCATTGAGAAACATATCAGTGTGAGAATGTTTATTGTCTGTTGTTTTAAAGAAAGTGTGACTTAAGTAAATAGGTTTGATTAAGACACTGTTTTGCAGGCATATAAATGCATTGCGGGATGTATTCAGAAATAAGTGGTTAGCCCTAGTGAGATTTAAGATAAAAAAGGAGTGACACTCTCTTGGTTGTTCAGTATATATTAGGAATGCTGATGATTAAAATAAATTTGTTGAGGATGTGAACTTTAACACAGAAGGAGCATTGCCGTTGTTGAACACAATGGAGAAACTGATAAGAAAATATCTCTGAAACAATGAGCAAATGGGTCATGGGTTATCTAGTCTTCTATATAGAAAGGATTGTTAAAAATTGTTTCTCATTTGAAATGTTTATTGAATAACTGTGGCATAACCAAATTCATATTTGTTGTGTTCAGGTTAGAGTTGGGCCAAAGTTTTATGATCAGCTAAATTTGACTGTGTTCAGAGGCAAGATTGTCAAGGATTTTTGGTCACCTTTATTGGGTGAGTTAGGTATGCTGCCCCTAATTGCCCAGGCAACTACTCCCTCACCTCCAGTCCTATTACGGTCATTATTTTTCCCAGAACAACATTTGGAACAGAAATGGGGACAAATTTCAAAATAACCAGGAAAAGAAAAAAATGAATTGAATGAAGCTATGAGAAGCTTTTACCAATAGTTACATATAACTGTCCCAGTTATATAGTATCTATATTATTTAACTTATTTGTCTGTTATGTTTATATACCACCAAATGGAATTGAGTCAATGTCACCAAATAGTTTACGGTGAAATAACATTGCAATACAATAAAACGCAATTCAAATATAGTTGCTTGCTGCTTCTGAGCCAAACATCTCCTGGACTATGAAATTTGAAGGGGGAAAAAGTCAGCCACCCCCCAAATTGTTGGCAAGACTCAGGAAGCAAGAACACTATAAATGTCATTAACATCTATTTAAGCTAGTTTGGAATAAATAGAAACTTTGGAAGCTAGAATAGGAATTTCCCAATTTCAGTTTTAGACAGTCTCTTGGAAGCATTTATCCCCAGATCTCTCAGCATGTCAGCACTCTTTCCTGAGACAGGCATTCAACTGACTCACCTCTAACTTCCTCACAATCTTATTTTGACTCATGCCAGTTTAGAATCATATGGGATACGGAAAAGGATTTTTGGAATGATGGAATGATGGAAAAGACCATCATGTGCGTTCAATCCAAGTTTTCTCATTTGACTCAAGAAGAAATGGCCTCTGTGTTATGTTTCCTCTTTTAGATTGCTCCAGTATACTAACTTTCATGATGGTTTTGACAGAAAGGCTTTGAAAATGTTTTGTATGTTGACCAAGTTGGGTCAAGGAGAATGTTGTCTCAGAAGCCTTGAGTTCAGGTTGACATTTGTTACTCTTGGCTGAACTAACCTTTCTTGTTTTGCTTTCAGCTGATGATGCCTGTGGTGGGACACTTCGAGGGCAGAGTGGAATAATTTCAACCCCTCATTATCCTTTGGAGTACAACAACAATGCTGACTGCACGTGGACGATTTTAGCAGAGCCGGGAGACACTATAGCTCTGGTTTTCTCGGATTTCCAATTGGAGGATGAATATGACTTTTTAGAGGTCACTGGAACAGAGGGATCCTCTTTATGGTAAGTGACTGCTTTGCTTTTCTAGATCAATATGGATCATTTGTACTCTTTGGTACTATATCTTGCCAGTGTTGGCTTGCAATTGATCAGAGCTGCCTAAATAAAGAACAGTAGGGAACGATAACATCTTTAAAATGTTTAATTAACATTCAATGAAATTGCCACCCTTCATCCCAGAATCAGGATTTTTTTCTTCACCATCTGTCTATCTGCCTGTCTGTTTTGTCTGTCTACCTAACTACCTATCTATCTAAATTCTACAATGAAGGTATTGCAATTTTTAATTCATGCAAGAAATAAAATAAACTGTCATGAATATAAAAGTCTGTAATTTGGGGGGTGACTATCATCAAATTAATTTCTATTTTTTTTTAATGAGTGCTGTAGTGAACTTTTTGGAGCTGAATTCCACTGCCATTGAGCAAATCAACTGTTTTGACTATTTCAGTGTCTCTGAAAGTGGCATACACATTTAATAAATTCTTATTGTTACTGTTCTGGCTATGGCCCTTTGCCTCCATTTTGTTTTAATGGTGTTACTTGAAAGGCACCAGTACTGCCTTCATGTTAAAGAGAACCCATAGGTGGTCTTTTTCTATTTCAAAATAAGATGTATCAACAATGGTGAAGTCATGAAACATTTCTAGCTCAGTGGTTTGTATTGATTTGATATTGTTGGGAGAATTGTGTTATTAAAACATAAAGTAATGTAAATGAACTTTTGAAGGAAAACTCACACGAGACAATTCTAATCCCTGATTCAGGGAAGTAAGATAAAAAGAGCAGCGGGGTCTGTAATGAATTTATCTTAGTTCCACAGTATGTTCTGGTTTTCTTAATTCCATTTTGGTTTTTGTTGGTTGGTTGAGTTTTTTTAAATTTTTATTTAAGGCAGAAATGTGTTTTAAAAAAGATATCAATGGACAAATAATTACTGAAATTATACAATTACTAACCTTATTTTGAGTGTTAAAAGTTTCCAAGCAGAGCACAAGTTATAAGAATTATACATTTTTGAGCTTGATGTCAAAATCTCCACTATATTATTATTTATAAATGTTAAAAAAGAAAAAAAGAAAAACACCCCTAGATAATAAAGCTAAATATCTGATTCCCCCTTTCTTTGTACTCCAACCAATTTTCAATTTCCTTTTGTGTAAACATTAGAAACCATCCTCCTTGTATTTAGCATGCTGCATAATATAAGTTGGTTGCTTAATATCCAACGGTTAATTCCAGATTGTTATGTAAGCCATAATTGTCTGGGATCACATTCATCCATCTATCATACTTGCAAAGAATAGTGACTTAGTTCGCCCATAATTAAGTAAAATCCCCTCACTACTCAAATCATATCATGGTTTAATGTAATGTGTGAATTTAGAGAGAGAGAGAGAAGTAAAATGGGCAGTGAGAATAATGATGTGATCCCTTTAATCAATTATTTTGGCCAGACCTTTCCCACACCCTAGACTCTTTATCAAGCCTTCTATTTAGACTTCTGCCATTGTAGGAACCTCTGTTGAAGATGGAATGCAAGTTCACCAAATGCAAAATTATCTATGCAGGTGGTGTGGTTAGCACTTTGTCATCTTTTCATCTCTTTCTCTCTTTCTCTTTCTCTCTTTGATTACCCTGTTATAACTCACTGTTGCTGAGAAATACCTAGAATCAAAAAGGCATAGCCATTCATGCAGGGAATCTTAAAATGACCTAGGCTCCATCTGCTTAGTATAGCATAAATCAATCTCTTTCTCTAATTACACGTTCATTGCTTTTCTGTGACAAAACATTCTCAGCAGTGAAAAAAACATATTTCATGTTTGGGGTATAGGTGCCCTCAGCTTGCCCAGCTTCCAAAGGCAGAATGAAACTAATAATGCTGCTTAAATTGTAATTCTTGGATGGTGTGTTTCTACTCTCTTGGCCATGTGTTAGTTCCACCTTGAAAATATTATCTATGTTTTTCTTTCTCTGCTCAGTAGAAATTTAATGCATAGGAGTTGCTTTTGAAATTTTTTCCCAAAGACAATTTCAGTGAAATTCTAATGGATGGCACATATTGAATTTACATTTACCTAGTTACCAGCTCGCCAAGCAGTGTGAACGAATCCCCTCTTTTATATAGTATAAATATCACTCCAACACTTGCAGCCTACCTGGATTCCCACAATTTCTTAAAATCAAGGGAAAATGTTAGAGGCTTTCCACGTCATGAAAAGACATTAGTATCCACACAGAAAGATATATAACAATGAAATAATCTGAAAAGCATCTCCCAAAGGAAGCATGGTGAGAATCAACTAGAAAAGCAGAAACCTCTGTTTCAGGAGAACATGTCCAGTTGTTCAGGTTTCTGCTTTTCTTGTTGATTCTCACCGTGCTTCCTTTCTGAAAAATTGCCAGCCAGATTTTGACCCAATTTAGTTTATATGTTTGCTTTCAGTGTTGTTTGATGTGTTCGGTATAGAATGCCACAATGATTGTGAAAGTGATTTTATCAAAAGCAACCAGACAAAGCTGAACTAGAGACTTCTAAAACCAAGGACAGAACATTCAGATGTTTCTCAGAATGTTTGCATTATCTCCTAGAACTCATCAATTCAGACAGAACTGATAGAACAAGAACTGATTTGTATTATGGATGTGATTTATTTCCAGAGCACTGTGTTTTTGACTGCCATGCTGAAACATAGATAGCTATTTTGAGAAGAGATGGACTTTAGAAAAGTTGAAATTCAGGATTTTTCTAATTCGCACATTTGGGCCTAAACTTGACAAATGGACTTAATATGCACAACACACTAAGGGACTAAAAATTTGGAATAAAGTTTGGAATGAAGCAATTTCTCCATTAATTCAGTTTATGGATTTATGGTGCTGGAGAAGACTCCTGCGAGTCCCCTGGACTGCAAGGCGATCAAACCGGTCAGTCCTAGAGGAGATCAACCCCGACTGCTCTTTAGAAGGCCAGATCCTGAAGTTGAAACTCAAGTCCTTTGGCCACCTAATGAGAAGGAAGGACTCACTGGAGAAGAGCCTAAGGCTGGGAAAGACTGAGGGCAAGAGAAGATGGGGACGACAGAGAATGGGGTGGCTGGATGGAGTCACTGAAGCAGTAGGAGGGAGCTTAAATGGACTCCAGAAGATGGTAGAGGACAGGAAGGCCTGGAGGAACGTTGTCCATGGGGTCACGATGGGTCGGACATGACTTCGCAACTAACAACAACAACATGACCTAGCCAAAAAAATATTATATGAACATGGTCAGGATGCCCATCTGCTTTAGATTCTGTCCTGGTCATCTTCTCGTGCCTGTGCCTGAATATAATTTCCATTGGATCTGCTAGAATGTGAAGTGGCTATGCTCACACACATGGAGACAGCTGCAGACAATTTTCAAAGCATCAACAGGAGACTTGTAAGGAGCACAGCTACTATAATGCTTTGGGAAGAGGTGCTTCATTCATGCCAACGTGCTTTGTGCAGCATCTCTTTAGAAGGCTTTGTGCATACCTGCTATATTCTGTTATTACACAGAAATCATTCTGGATTTCCAAAACCTTTATAGGCCTTCCATACCAGCAGGAGCCAGGATTATTCAAAGACCTAAAAAACCTCTATATTCAAGAACTCCAACCCACTCTGCCCCAAGCTCATTTCCAAGGGTTGGAAATTCTGAGAGTTGCAGCTTCAGTACATCTGAAATGTGTCAGTTTAAGGAAGTCTGATCTAGCATGAAAGCACACAGATCCTTGGATTTTCAGTTTTAAGCATGACAGATATTGATATGGGCATACCGCTCACAGCGGTAGATAAAATGCAGCTGTACAAATAATATGTTTGTATTGATGGCCTGAAAAAGCAGGAAGCCCTCTTTTCCAATCAAGTTTTGTTTCCCCATTATGTCACCTGTAAGTGACTTTCACCCACCAGAGGTTAACCAACTATTAACTGGGTGAGGAAAAGTTATTTTTATGCTTGACGCCATCTCCGGAAGTGGGAAGGATGCCAACATTGATCCAAGAAGAGACATTGCTGCGAAGTGTTAAATTAAAATGTGATACATTTATTATGGATTTGTTACCATCAGAATAAAAGACATGCTTATGTAGATAATGTCATACTTGCTTGACAACATGTTAGGGGGAAAACGCAGTCCGAATTATCGCAACCCTATTAACTCTATTAAACTGGGAAGCTGACAGCCCAAGTTTGAGAGCCAAGCACTGTGCAAATGGGGTAAGCTTCCCTTCCTGCCCCAGCTCGTGTCCACCTAGCATTTCAAAAGCATTGCAAATGCAAGTAGGTTAATAAGTACCCCTTCAGTGGGAAGGTAACAGCCTTCCATGTGCCCTTGCATATAGCCATGCTAGCCACATGACCATGGAAAATGTTTTCGGACAACAGTCAAGAAACAGAGATGAGTACTATATCCAGATTCAGTCACAGTTTTGTCCCCATACAGTATTAAACTTGTGAACTCTAAAGCTACCTCCTTCCGTTATGTATTCAAAGATGGACAGTGATTAATATTTACATGTTACTTATATGCAAGGGTGTAGGTCTATACTTATGTTGTGTATAGTACGTTTTAAATGTGTGTTATGTATGTGCACACTTGAGAGCAAGCAACTAGATTTCTTTTTTAATGTGTGCCGTTATACCCACAGGAAAAAAAAAATAACAATAAAGGTTATCTCTGTCATTTGCATAATAATAATAATAATAATAATGATGATGATGATGATGATGATGATGATGATGATGATGATGATGATGATGATAAAGTTGGAAGGGACCTTGGAGGTCATCTAGTCCAATCCCCTGCTCAGGCAGGAAACCCTATACCATTTCGGACAAATGGCTGTCCAGTTTCTTCTTAAAAACTTCCAGTGTTGGAGCATTCACCACTTCTGGAGGCAGGTTGTTCCACTGGTTAATTGTTCTAACTGTCAGGAAGTTTCTCCTTAGTTCTAGGTTGCTTCTCTCTTTGGTTAGTTTCCACCCGTTGCTTCTTGTCTAGAGTCGGACACAACTGGACAAGGAAACCTTTACCTTTATTAAATTGTGGCACCTGCCATTGAACGTGCCCCAAATTGTATAATGTTTCCAAGGCTCATGCAAAAGTTAGATGTCAAGTTTATGTATTTATTTATTATTTTCATTAAGATATGGATTTTATTAGCATACACTCATATTTTATGGCGCAGTGACTTTCATGTGAGCTGGCTCAGTTCGGACGTTCTGGCAGGTTTGAGCTTCCCATTTTTCAGGCTTCACTTCTCTTGATGAAATGAAAACTGTGGCTGTCAAGGGGCATGGGTTGCTCCAGTCTGTTCCATTGATCTCCTTCCCAGGGCATACTGGGAACAAAAGCTGCCACTCTCTGCTATGCATTTCTTTCTGTCTCTGGTGACTTTCTCACTACTTTTTAAGACCGTGATTTCCTGAAGTATGTTAAATTATAATCTCTTCCTCCTCTGTTTAATTTCGATGTGATGAATTTTCTAAGCGATAAATTATTTTTCCATAAATACACAAAGATGTGCTTTTGACTTGACACAATTCCCAGGGATGCACTCTGGATAAATCCAGTTATTGGATATTTCTACTTATTGTATTCAAAGACAATAAGTACACATAGAACCCCAGATGGGTTCGCCTAACGCAGTTCTACCTTTTAAAGGGATTAATTGCTTTCCCCCCCCTCCAGTTATGTCTTGACTTAATTTGACCACTCTCCCCTCTGTGTCTTGTCTTCTACTTTCTCCAACTGGTTAACAAGCATATATCAATACTTTCATGTACTGCTGATACAAATAGGGTTTTTTCCCCCCTAATATCCCATTTAAAGTAAGCCTTAAGGACAACAGATTAATTATCACAAAATAAAAACAATAGAGGTTACCGAAAGGGAAAAAAAAATCCACAGTAACCAATCAGTCAACACTAAATTAAATGAATTAAAACCTGCAAATAGCTGGGAGACATTTTTGCTGTGAGAGGCTCCTGGAGGCACAACAACATATATTACTGATTCTGTCCAGAGGAGTATATCGCCCATTCTTTTATGGCTTTGGCTTTAAAGCTATTTCAGGTGTGAGTTATGGCTCAACTACTGTGTGCCTTTATATACACACAATGGAACACACAACAATGTTAAACTATTAGAAAGGCCATTGTTTATATTTCTAAGAATATTTTAGCTGGACATGAATACAGCTTCACAAATGAAAACAGGATCATATAAAAACAAGATAAAGCCCTAGATCTGGATTTTTTTTTAAAGAAAGTGTGGCTCAATTTATTAGTATACTTTTTTTTCCATATACAGGTAGTTCTTTGATTTTCCAATATAACTTTGGGGCAAAACAATGAAGGAAAAACTATGTGATTTAGAGACTGTGATACAACCTGGGATGCTAAAGCTAAGAAAATCCTTAATCAGCATATAATTTGATTTTTATATTGAAAATTAAATAAATATGGTATCTAATTGCAATACACCAAATAGCTTTAGGGACACTGTACTGTACTGTTATAATAAACCAGAAAAAAGGGGTTTACGTGTGCCTATTTTAAAATTCTTCCATCTTGGACAACAGATTCAAAAATATGTCTGATTGTGTGATATCAATCAGATTGGATCAATAGTTCTGGTATTATTGCAGTGTCTGTGTCCTTCCTGGAGGAACCAAAATAACACAATAAGCATTTTTTTATTAGATCAGTGCTTCCCCCCCCTTGGGAAAAAAAGGAAAAGAAAAAAAATGAAGAAATGTTTTGCCAAAGTGTACTTGGTGCATACATAGGCATTCTGTAAAAACCTGTTATTGTTTTCTTCCTTTTTATTAATTGATCAATGAACTCCCCCCAAAAATGCTAAAATGCTAAAGAAAACAAACATACAGTACCTGTGAACACTACATTTATTCCAATGAGATAAAATCTCCACAAGGATCTTTTTCTGGTTTCAAATGTGTCACTAACTGGATAGTTACAAAAGAGGTTATTGGAGTCAAATTTGGAATATCCTCTATATCAAAATGTGACTTTATTCTGCTCCTAGGATTGCAGTCTGGTAGAAGAGAATCTACGGCTAATATCTCCGAGGCCATTATTTATTGGTCTCCAAAAACACAGTTAATCCTTTAAGTGGGAGGCCACAATTAGTCTCCAAGATATTTTTAATCTTCTGCAAGAGCTTCTTATATTGCTAAGCTTTATAATTAGCAGCTGTTTGCTAAAATACAGCCCTGCTTGAGCTTTACTGAGAAAAAACTTTCTTGTGGTAAATTTAATTCCCTCCACAAATATTCCTTCCTTCCTTCCTTCCTTCCTTCCTTCCTTCCTTCCTTCCTTCCTTCCTTCCTTCCTTCCTTCCTTCCTTCCTATAAAGAGTTTTGTTTCCACATAGACCAGGGGTCCTCAACCTTGGCAACTTTAAGACTTGTGGACTTCAACTCCCAAAGCTGGCTGAGGAATTCTGGGAGTTGAAGTCCACAAGTCTTAAAGTTGCCAAGGTTGAGGACCCCTGATATAGACAATCAGATCCATAAATAGCCTCAAATAATATATGCCATTACTTCTTTCTTCTTCCTTCTCTCTTTCTTAACCTGAAGTTCTATTCCTGTTCATATTGAATAGGGTTTATATTTAGCTTGGCTGCTTTGGTCACTTTCCTAATTATATTTTGGGGAATGAAAAGAAAAAAAATCACGGGTCTGGAATCATCTTCAGGATTAACCAGTCTGTTTCAGTATAAATCAGTTTTCTGTAACCTGATCTGTTCAGGTATGCTAGCTGATAATTTCCATAGCTTTTAGCCAAGCCCAATCTTTATCACCATATTTGGAGAGTATCAGAATCTTTGCTGTGTTTGTTGCGCCAAACTTTACAGGCTTAGCTTCTGGAATCTGAGAATAGATGGCAGATGGTTTCTAATAGGCCTGTGAAGATCTTCAAAGGAGAGAGTTGTCATCACAATACTTCTTCTAATCATTGCAACTGTTGCAATAGATCAGTGATGGCAAAACTTTTAGAGACTGAGTGCCCCAAAACAGGCCCTGCCCCCACCTTGCCCGCTCCACTCCCACCTTGCCCCCAACCCGCCCTATCCCACTCCCCGCCGCCTGCCTGCAGGGCCACCCACCACCTCCACAGCCCGCCACAGATTGCCCAGGCGGTCCAGCATTGCCATGGCAGCCACACCCTCTGCCTGCGCCCCACAGAATCAACTGTGCGTGATGGGGTATGAGAGCGGAGTCTTGTCCCCGCTGCTGTCCGGCTGCTATGTTTTTGGGTGCGCTGCTCCGCATGGGCCGCACTCGGGGGTGACTATCCTCCGGGGGGGCTGCTGGTGAGGTGGGGGCCACGGGGGAGGCGGGGCTGGGGCGACCGCATACGTGCCCACAGAGTGCCGCCTCTGGCACACGTGCCATATGTTCGCCACCACTGTCCTAGCCTCTTTAAATGACCTTGTTTGAATCAGCTATAAGAACCTTTGTTAAATCCAAGATCTAGGAAATCTCTTTCAACTGCATCCCATTGCCCCGAAATTGACTCACAATATACAGTATATTCTAATTCTGTGTTTCAATATCAAATATAATTTTATTACTTTGAAGAAGCACATTCACATTTTATACACATTCTATATCTTTAAATAAAAGAACACAATTAGATGCTAAAGCTGGTGACTATTTCTCTGAAATAGTCTATTATTTCTTCTTCCACAGCCCTGGCTGTGCTATTTTTACAATCTCTTCTTTTGCAGGGAAGAATTATGATCTGGCAGAGACCTTGGTTTGCTCAAAGAATGTTAATCCCCTACCATTGTCAGGTCTTTCCTTTAAGTACCGCGTGCATTTTATTGAAAATAACAGGTTAAAAGCAAAGGAAAAGCAGTATAGTTTGCATACCAACTTCTTTTTTCCCCAACAGAACAAAACCAGAGAAGAAAGCTTGGCTGGATATTTAACAACTGCCCTTCAAATAACATTTCTGAGTTAAATCCAGTTCCTGCGAATGTTTATGCAGGTGGCGATATGAAGGCAAAGTGGGCATCTTAACAGAATAATAAGAGTTTTAAGGGACCTTGGAGGTCTTCTAGTCCATTCCCCTGCTCAGGCAGGACACCCTATACCAGCGTTTCTCAACCTATGGGTCGCGACCCCATTTGGGATCGATCGACCATTTCACGGGGGTCACCAAGCAAGGCTGTCTGCCATTTTTTTCCCCTTTTCCGGCGGGTGCCTTACCTCCCTTGGGCTGGGCCAGCTGGTGGTCGGCCTGCTCCGTCTCTGCCGCTTGCCAGCTACGCCTCAGCCGGCGCAGGGGGCGGAACCACGCATGTGTGGCGCTCCCGGGCAGGGAAAGTCCTCGACTTACGACCGGTTGGGTAGTCCTCGACTTACGACCGGTTTAGTCCTCGACTTATGACCGGTTTAGTCCTCGACTTACAACCGGTTGGGGTCGCGGCATTAAAAAGGTTGAGAATCACTGCCCTATACCATTTTAGACAAATGGTTGTCCAGTGTCTTCTTAGAAACTTCCAGTGTTGGACATTACAACTTCTGGAGGCAAGTGTTCCATTGAACACTGATTCCACTGTTCTATCTGTCAATCTTAAGTTGCAAAAATAAAAAAAAAAGACCATTTAGATGACAGCCAGATTCAAAGTCTTTTGTATATTTTCGCTTTCATTGTTTGGATTTTAGCAGCTCTGCTATTGCAATCCTCAGTGAAGTCAGAGGTTGGTCCTAAATTACCACGATGGGCAAATTTGAGATCCCTTTAGATTGTCTCAGATTATGCAGAAACCATAAGACTGGGGGGGGGGGGACAATTCCCATTACAATCAATGTGTTGGAAATTACTTAAGACTAGGGTTGCACAAAATTTACTGGCCTGGTCCCAAAATGTTCCTTTTTTCCATATCCAGAACATTCCAATACAATTCTTAGTCTGGAGGCTCCTGTCCTGAAATAGTTCAATAATAATTTGAAAGGATTCATACCTGGAATACCTAAAGCAGCTGGTAGAAAAGTACAGTGGAATGCTCTATTTTGCACACAACTCCTAAGCCTGGCCTAACTTTCCAGAAGCAACTGGGCAGAAAGGTTGGCTAAACTTTGTACAGTGGTGGGATTCAGCTGGTTCGCACCAGTTCAGCAGAACCAGTAGCTAAATTTTGTTGAGTTCGGAGAACCGAGTGAATACATACCGCTTCCGGAAGTCTGTTCTAGCCACTGTGCTCCTTAGGAATGGGTAGAAAGGAAAGTTTAATGAAAGGGTTAACGATGTTTCTAGAACCAGTTTGGCCTAGTGGTTAAGGCATCAGGTTAGAAAGCAGGAGACTATGGATGTATGCCTTAGCCCTGAAAGCAAGCTGGCTGAACTTGAACTAGTTCTTTCGGCCTAACTCATCTAACAAGGTTGTTGTTGTGGGGCAAATAGGAGGAGGAAGGTGTGTTGGATATGTTTGCTGCCTTGTAAAAAATAATAAAGGCAGAAGATACAATATGTTTCTGGTAAATCAGATTGTTGTCTTTTTTCAAAACCAGTTGTAATAAGGTGAGAAGCTTCATTGTTTCCTTCCTCCAAGAAACAGAGCAAGAAACACCCAAATGCACAAAGATATTTTTCTTCTATCGTTACAGCAGTCTTCTCCCCAATCTTTTGTCTGGTTTGTTTTCTTTTGTTTCTTAGCCTTAGCAAGAGCCCAGTTGCTAGGAGGGATGGGGAGAAGAGAAAAGCATGCAGAAGCACAGGCTCAAAAGCAAATAAAGGGGTGGAGATATATTTTTTTTCCTCATTAGTCAATCAATTGGTTTACAGAATAAACTCTTTCATTATTTCCCACTGGAAATGGAATGAACCTGCACAAACCTGTTAAATTTCCAAAGAAATAATGCCACAGTGAGGGATGGAGATTCAGGCAGCAGTGAAGAAATCATAATTCTGGTGGAAGGAATCTAACAGAGAGCAGAATCAGAGAGACAGAACACAATAGTATTATTTTTTGTAATATGTCATGGGGGGAAAAGGGGGGGCAGGCAGAAGAAGAGAAGCCATTTGGACTGAGAGGAACCAATATGCATCTTGAAGTCTATATTAATGGAAGAGAATATTTGTAGCTCATGGTTCAATTGTGTGGTCCTTGGTGCTCTCTGATCTTGGTTGTTTTCTTGCAGACCTTTTATTACCAAATTAGTTGGTGTTCATGAAGTCAGCCCAGAACACATGATGAAAATTCCTTAATTTCACAATGTATGGACAAACTCAACCACAGTTTCAACGGAGAAACTATAAGCATCCAAACCAAGCCAAGTCTAACAATGCTAGAGAATTCCTGGAAGCCTGATACTCAGAGAAATCAGCCACTGACAGGCACATAGAGGTAAACAGCATTTAAATACCATTCAAAAGTGGCAATCAAAAAGCCAAAAAGGAAACAAAAAGACCAAAACACCTTCTACCAGTAACCAGCACCCAGATGAGCAGAGATTAACACCAAGATTAACAGTAGACCAACAAAATAAAGAATACACCAATCAAGGGAACCACCAACAGATAAACAAACTAATAGTAAACAACAGCCTAATCAAGGAACAACCAGGACCATTCCCACCTAGATTGACAAGGCAAGCCACTAGTATATAAAATGAGTGCAAACCCCACTCTCTTCTAGCACTGATTATGTTACCTAGATTGGTAATTAAATGTCTGCAAGAAAACAAACAAGCTCAGAGAACACCAATGACTCCACAGTCTATATTAAGTTGCCCTGGCAGCAGAATTTTATTAATCTCAATGGAACTGTTTCCCTCAAGAGCCAACATAGTAGTAGTAGTAGTAGTAGTAGTAGTAGTAGTAGTAGTAGTAGTAGTAGTAGTAGTAGTAGTAGTAATAATAATAATAATAATAATAATAATAATAATAATAATAATAATAATAATAATAATAATAATGCAGAGAATGTGGGGAACACATGGTTACCAGAAAACTTTACTCTGTTGTCTTTATGCGACATTGTGGAAGGGAACAAAGGAAGCTGCTGACTAGCTGAGAACATAGTCAGCTGAGGATGAAATAGATATACAGAACAGTGACCAACTGATGAGTGGGAGGGGCATGCTAGGCTTAATAGCCAATCAGAACTGGGGATGCTGCTAAATTGGAATGAACAATGGCAGACCAATTGCTTGGAAGGGGAGGGAGAGATGAAGGAAGGGCAGAGAGAAAGGGCCATTCCATTTCATGGTGTGTTCAGACCAAAGGTATAGAGACAGGCCATCAATTGTCCAGCCCAATTTTCAGAGGCCCATTATTGATCCTTTCATTTGCTGCTGTGCCCAACTTGTCTGACCTTTTCTTAATATACCTGCTAGCAGCAAGGATTTTTTGTTGTTGTTTTTATGAACTGTAAATTTGCTGCTGGCGCATACATGTTTCATTATAGATTGATTTGAGCTCTCAGTTATATTAGTACCAGCACTGGGTGTTTTGAAATAAGAGTTTCTGAGATCACCTCTGCCTAGAAGTGACAGCTTTCCTCTTATAAGCCTGCTTTTCACAATGTCTGAATTTATTTAGATGATTAATCACACAGAACTTAGGTGCACCTCCCCAAAACAGTGTCTCATATGAGGCAAAATGATAATGATTTGATGCAAGACTTGAGAGTAAACATAATAATTTTGTTTAACTACATTTACTTTTGGGGCAGGTTCAGATTGTAGTCTGGGGAAATATTTGCACTCTTATTTAATAGGATGTCCTTCCACTACAGACTCCCTTTCTCTTATCTTTATAGTATATAGCCGTGGTGGCGAACCTATGGCACGCGTGCCACAGGTGGCACGCAGAGCCCTCTCTATGGGCATGCATGCCGTCACCCCAGTCCTAGGCCTTCAGCTGGATTTTATAAAACCTTTTCACTTTAGGCCTCCGCCGCCATGTGCAAAAAAAAAAGGTTCAATCAATCAATCAATTTCAACTTTTCGCAGGAAAAAAAAAGATCTCAAAAAGTTGGAATTGATTGAACTTTTTAGTCCCACCCAGTCTGCCATTACCATCGCAGCCATGCCCAGCCAATGGGCCACACCCAGCCAATGGGCCACGCCCACTTGGCACCCGACAATATATAAGTGGGTTTTGGGTTGCAATTTGGGCACTCAGTCTTTAAAAGGTTTGCCATCACTGGTATAGAGGAATCCCTATAAAAGAGTACAAGGAGAACAGCAGTAGAGACATACTACAGATAATTGATCCATACAGTAGGGAGTCTTGGCTTCTCAGAATTCAGTGTCATCTTGGTAATCAACTGAGTAAGTTCAGGGTTTCTTTAGAATCTAATGTTTTCTTCATTTAATTAATCACATTTAAAAAAAAAATCAAATGGCCATCTGAAGAAAAGGAGGGAAAAGAGGGGTTTTAAAGGTGTCCTAATAAGACTGAGACAAGTATCTTTTTTTTTTTAATTTTTCCTCACTGAAATAATTTATTTTGTGTGGATGAGAAAGAAGAACAGAATAATTCCAGAAGATTTGGAAATGGAATATGTGGCAAATATATAATTAAACATGTTGATGGCCAAGCTTTATGTCAGATGAAATGAAATTAAAGGGACACCTTATCCTAGTTACCGTCTTGTTTCCACACATGTAATGGAAAAATATATTTAAATTATCTTGTTGGGAAATAGTTGGACCCTGTCAGTTGTTACTATTTATTTCACCCTATTTGATGGGTTTGTGTTTTCCTTCTCGCCAGTCTTCTGAAATTTAACAAGTATCTGTAAATTAGGAACAACTTTTGTCCTTGAGTGATTTCACTCACTGGACTGTGACGTGTAATGACGAGTCATATTGCTATGGCCGGTCTTTCCTCTGCCGGTTTGCTGCCCCGGATCGAGCGAAAGGGCTGCTGCCCTTCCTCGATCAAGCGGGGGTCCCCTCCTTACTTGTTGCCTCTACAGGGCGACTCTCAACCCTTTCCAGGGTCCCCCAGTGGAACAAAACCAAACGTGGAAGACGGAGCTCGCTTTCCAGCAGCCCCAGCAGCTGCGATGGCAAACCGGAAGTCCTAAATCAACTTTTTAAAGCCAACTGCTAAACTAGTGGTCACTGATTTGTCAGTGTTTAATTATAAGCTATCAATGAGTTCTGAGATCCATTATGCATGGCTAGCATTGTATTGTTAGTTTGTGAACTTTCTGAAAAGTTCCCTTGATAAATCCCCACACATAGACAATCTCAATTTTCCTAAATAGCAATTTTCCTAAAAAGTTAATGGTACAGATAACCATCTACCTATTGCAATTTTCCCCAACTTGATGATGTACAGGTATGTGGGCTGGTCAGACAGTTCCATTCTGTATTCTCTACTTTGAACTAAAGTGCCAAAGTGGATTCTTGGACCATGGTGGCTTATTTAGAATTATTTTAGGTTTACTTGATGCCTCAAGAATCTTTCCCAAATATGAACAGGAGCTCTCAAGAAAAGTAACTGAATCTCACACTTGGAAAGTAACTGTTATTTTGTTTTCTTAAGAAACTTAAACTGTCTGTTTATTATCATGCTACCAATTTATTAACATTCTACCGGATTGCAGCCTTTTGTAAAGATGAATGCAAATAGAGAAGAACCAACCTGTGCATAAAAGAATATGTGTAATCTATTGAAGTCAATGTTTTGCACTATTTCTTTCATTTTTTTTTCCTGGGTTTTATGTGCATCACAAATTGAGGGGGTATGTAAGCTGCAAGGGTGTTTATGATAATGTCAAGGTGAATGCCTGCATTTAATCTCAGATAATTCTATTTGTGGGCATTTCATCTATTTCATCACATCAGAGAAATACTGTTATTGCTTACAATCAGAATATATTACCACACAGCTTCTATAAATGTTCCAGGTACAGTTGTTTATGTAGAGCAATTGTATAAGTCCTAGTCCTTGGCTACTGCAAACACAGTCTGCTTTCAATACAGTAAAAGCTGGATCGTGCAAGGAAAAGCTGAAAACTTGATCCTCCTTTGAAAAGTGTGGAAGATTAAAGCTGTTGTCCCACATTTACCAGACCCAGCAGCATCAGAGAAGTGAAAGTAAAAAATCTATTTAGGACATCAAGGAAACGTCTTCACTGTGTGTACTAAACATGAATATCATGAAGCTGAAGTAGAACACTATGACCTTAAAAACTATGCCAGATGTATGTTTATTTTAGTTTTTATTAAATAAAAGAGACAGAATATAAAAGGAGGAGAAATATTTTGACTAGCATATCTAAGCTTCATTCTAGATATTAAAAATGGCTGTATAACTCTTTGGCAAGGTTGTTTTTGCTGTGGTTGTTGCTTAGAAGATTGGTCTTCAGTTGGTCAGGCATAAATGCAGTATATGTGAGAATGAGTAGGCTTTCATGGGGGTGTTGAGATAAAATGTGAGTCCTGGATTTGGGGGAGCAAAATTAAGATTCCCATTGGAACCCAAGAAAGAGGAGAGGGGAAGGAAAGTGAAGTGTGTTTGAAGAGGTGGTGACTGTAATTTTGTCCTGCCACATTATAACACAGTGATGATATGTACATAATGTATGTAATACTTTCAGATGTAATTGGCAAAATTGCTTCTAACAAATTTTTAGTTCATTCTGTGGTTAATTCATGCAACTATAATTTTCAAGGAAGAATTAGATAGCTGGGTTGTTATTTCCTTTCAGCCAAAAGCACAGGCCAATTCCATGATCTGCTGTCATGGTTCCGACAGATGAAACTCTTCAAAAGAACTTCGAGGCATTGTTTACTTTAAAGAATCTTTTAGTCGAGAAACAAAGTATCGGCACTACATAGTTGAAACCAAAAACTAAATTCCCCTCCCTGGATACAAAGTAACAAAGCACAATTCCTTACCCAAATAAAAAAACAGTCATAAATCACATTCCCCAATTAGCTTGAAGCACGGGCTTTCTCCCCAGCTCTCCAGTCCACCAAAACTCTATCAACTCTGGGCCCAATGACCTTGGGTTCCCATGGCTGAGTTATTATTGTTATGACTAGCTGGACTCTCATCCACATTCCCCCTCCCAGCATCAACGAACTCTAAAAGCAATAGAGAAAAATGGCTGCATTTCCATCTGTTGTCAAAGCAAGAACATCCGATGTTAGCAGCGTTGACATCGGTTCAGTTAGTCCTGGATAAAGGTTTATCTTTTTCCATTCTTTCTTTAGTGGTTCTTATTCAATTTGATAAAAAAAAATAATAATTTCAAAATGGCCCTTGCTATCTGTGGTCCCATTATCCTTGGCTTTATCAATAATATATATATGGATACATATATATAAAATCCATGTATATATTATTGATAAAACCAAGGATAATAATACACACACACAAACACATACACACACATGTGGCCCTTGCTTTATCCTTGCTTTATGTACCTGGGCTGGCTAAATACTGACCAGATCTTGCAATCTGCTATATAGATTTTCCCAGATCCCTGCCTTTTTGCCTTATGATTATGTTTGGAGTAGATCTTTTGGAATGTGTATGTGTGTGCGCACAGGTCTATGTATGAGAGTAAAATGGTAGGCAGGTTTTTGCACATGCCACAATACTTTTTCTCAAGGTTTTATTACCCATGGTTTCCTTATTTGTAATTGTTGGACTAGAACAGAACTGCTACATATAATATGGACAACCTGTATTAGGGAGAACCTGTATAATGCATCTGATTTCCTCGGCCTTTTTACTTCATATGGATATTCAGTTGCAAAAACAACAGTAGAAAATTGTAAAATTGAAAACTAGGTCCCAGGTTGCAAACTGAGATTAAAGATAAGTTGTTTTCCTGGGAGATCAAACATTACCATAAAGCCTTGACATATCTGAATAATTATATTCTTCCTTTGCCTTCATTTTCTTCTCTGTCCTCCTTCTTTCACTCATTTGTTTTTCTAAAAGGCAGTGTCTACAGTTAGCATACCGTACTTTGATGCTTTTGTTGTCAGTGATACCGTCATTTCAGAGAGAATAGCAAAGTTCACCTGTTTTTCTAGGCCACTTATTGAACCATGGTTCATTTAATCAACTGTGCACATAATGGCTAATCTGCAGAATGTGCCAAGTCACAAACAACCAAGCTCTATTTTGGTCCAGCATAATTAGTCACCTTGGTTAAAAGTTGGTCCACATGAAGCCTTCTCTGTGCAAAAAAATCCCAAAACGCCAGGAAGAAAAATAGCCATTCATTTCTGTAAGGGTTGCGGCTTTTTAAAGAAATGCGTTTAACGTATCTTCCAATAAATTATTAGGATGATGAATGATCCTTCTTTTTTAACCATTGTTTGGGGAGCAACCATTTCTAACATATTGACAATGCCTTCAAACAATGAACATAGTAGTTAAGCATAGTTATAAAACTATGAGCAAATTTCATTGCTTTTTCTTTATAATATACCACTTGCAGTATATTCTTTATTTACCGCCACGATCTGCAGCCACAGCTGGGACCAGAATTTCCATTGCTAAGGAAAGCAGATACACCTGATTTTACAACCCTTTTCTTACAGTTGTTAAATGAATCACTGCAGTTATTAAGCGAATCCAGCTTCCCCCCACCCATTGATTTTGCTTGTTAGAAGGCATCTGGGAAGATTGCAGGTGACAATAATAATAATAATAATGATGATGATGATGATGATGATGATGATGAAGAAGAAGAAGGAGAAGAAGGAGAAGAAGGAGTAGGAGTAGTAGTAGTAGTAGTAGTAGTAGTAGTAGTAGTAGTAGTAGTAGTTGGAAGGGACCTTGGAGGTCATCTACTCCAACCCCCTGCTCAGGCAGGAAACCCTATACCATCTCAGACAAATGGCCGTCCAGTCTCTTCTTAAAAACTTCCAGTGTTGGAGCATTCACCGCTTCTGGAGGCAGGTTGTTCCACTGGTTAATTGTTCTAACTGTCAGGAAATTTCTCCTTAGTTCCAGGTTGCTTCTCTCCTTGGTTAGTTTCCACCCGTTGCTTCTTGTCCTGCCTTCAGGCGCTTTGGAGAAGAGCTTGACTCCCTCTTCTTTGGGGCATCCCCTGAGATATTGGAACACTGCTATCATGTCACCCCTCACTCTTCTCTTCATTAGACTAGACATACCCAATTCATTAAAATTGCTAATATTTAAAGTATGAAAAACATAAGATTGAACCTACTCTTTTACCTGAAACTGTTATTACTGATTGGAAGGGTCTGACAAGCATTTTATTTATTTTCATAATTTATATGCCGCCCTTCTCCCCACGGGACTCAGGGCGGCTCACAGCATATTAAAATAACACAATACACACAACACACACAACATTTCCCCTATAAAAGCCAATTAAAAACCAAATATTTGTAGCTGTGACATTATTAAAATCATTAAAAATTATCCCTATTTAAAATTCACCCTAGGTCAGTCCCGCTTGCTGAAAAAGCCATGTCTTGAGGGCGCGGCGGAAGGTTAGGAGATCCGGGATCGTCCGGATCTCGGGGGGCAGTTCGTTCCAGAGGGTGGGGGCACCCACAGAGAAGGCCCTCCCCCTGGGGGTCGCCAGCCGACATTGCTTGGCCGACGGCACCCTGAGGAGGCCCGCTCTGTGGGAGCGTACCGGTCTGTGGGAGGGAATCTGTGGCAGAAGGCGTAAACAAAGACTGTGAGCTTTGGTGGGGATTGATGAGATGGGGGAATTCAGTTAGTACTGGAGCTGAGCAAAAACACTAATGTATGCATATCCTTCCCAGGACAGGGGAGATGAGAGAGATAAGGGGAGGGGGGGGAAAGTTCAGATGCACAAATGCAAAACAGGTTAATAAATCATGCTGGTAACAATACACGACTGATGGATTACACAACATTTGCCAAATTTCAATCCCATGGGTCCTGGATTCTGGACATATTCTTTAAGTTAGCCCATTTGAGGTATGTTGATTCAAAACTGCTGTCCTACAATATACCGTTTCACCCAGTTTGAAGGTTACAATAATCAAAGACAGGAGAGTTTTACTAGCATATAGATCAGTGTTTCTCAACCTGTGGGTCGGGACCCCATTTGGGGTCGATCAACCATTTCATGGGGGTCGCCAAGCAAGGCTGTCCGCCAATTTTTTTGTCCGCCATTTTTTTTGTACGCCATTTTTTCCCCCTTTTCCGGCGGGTGCCTTACCTCCCTTGGGCTGGGCCAGCTGGTGGTCGGCCTGCTCCGTCTCTGCCGCTTGCCAGCTACGCCTCGGCCGGTGCAGGGGGCGGAACCACGCATGCGCGGCGCTCCCGGGCAGGGAAAATCCTCGACTTATGACCGGTTGGGTAGTCCTCGACTTATGACCGGTTTAGTCCTCGACTTATGACCGGTTTAGTCCTCGACTTACGACCGGTTTAGTCCTCGACTTACGACCGGTTGGGGTCACGGCATTAAAAAGGTTGAGAACCACTGATATAGATTAAGGACTCGAACGCCTTCCTTATAAGAAAGGGCTAATGAATTTGACTCTAACTTAGAAAAAAAGATGTCTAAGGCTGGATTAGGAACTGAGGCGGACTAGGGACGTGTCTCCAACCCCAGTGGCTACGAAGAAGCAGCGACAGGAGACTCTGTACTTCCATCTCCTGTTTCTGAGCATCCCAGAGGCACCTGGTTCGCCGTAGCGAGAAACAGTACTGGGTCAGACTTTGGCCTTATTGTTGGGGCTGTTCTATTTTTTTTTTCATTTAATTCTTGTTAAGGACCGCTTTAGAGGCTTAGTTGGCAGTCCGTTTTGGCAGCCTGAGGAAGTCTAAGCATAAAGTGTAAGAAGTTGAAGGGCAGCATTTGAAGGTTACCCAGCAGCAGGCAAGATCTCCTGTTAAATAGCTCAGACACAAAGGCAACCTGGGAGAAGAGGCACTGAGTCAGATAAACTCAGCCAGCGAATACAGGAGATTGGCAATGGCGTCTTTGCTCAGCACTTAATTGTGGTAAGTGCTTTTGCTGTATTCAAGTGCTCTGTGCTGGTGCTTGTAATCATTGAATAATGCAATGGGATGATTATGTACCAGACAAACTGTAGTACCTGGAGGAGCACTTAGGGAGGGGGGAGGAGAGGATGAAAACATAACTATATATTTCTCTCTTTGTGCTTATCATTGAACTGAGTGACAGATCCAGGAGAAAAGAGGACCAACTTACACAAGTTTCCTTCGGTGTCTTTTTGGAAACCCCCCTGTAGGAGCTTGTTTACGTCACGGCTTTTCAACCAGTGGTACGGGTACCACCTGTGGTACATTGGCACCTGGCAGGTGGTACGCGACCATCCTAGAAAAGTGGTAGTGGGGGAGGGGAATGAGTTGAACCGGTGGCAGCACCGCACAAGCCTGAGCGAGAGATGGCTGGAGCTGCAGGGCTGTCAGGGATCAGTGGAAGCGCCAGGATCAGCACTTCTTCAGGGCTGTCAGGGATCAGTGGAAGCACCAGGATCAGCGCCAGGCTCCAGCTGGAGCTCAGTGCTGATCCTGGTGCTTCTGCTGAGTCCTGAAGAAGCACCAATCAGCTGGAAAGCAGCACTGATCCTGGCACTTCTGCTGAGCCCAGAAGAAGCTCCGATTAGCTGGAATGTTGTAGCCTCTCCAGGGTCTTGTGATTTACATTCAGATGCTTGGCAACTGATTCATATTTGTGACGGTCACAGTGTCCCAGGGTCATGTGAAGTGACCAAAACCTGCTGCAACCACCCAGCAGACAGGGGGAATAAAAACCAAACACCCCCCACCCCACCCCCGCTGCCAATCCTCAACAGAAATGCTCACAACAATGGAAACCTTGGACAGGAGGAAGAGTGCTGCCGGGTGGACAGGCAGGTGTCTTGCTTGGCTGTGGCTTGGGGGGCACTTTTTCAGTGCCATTGTAACTTTGAACAGTCACTAAGCGAACTGTTGTAAGTCGAGGACTACCTGTACTTTATCACTTTTTTTCCTTTTTTTTTTTGAGTCATCAAGTTTTTGACACCTTGCTAGGTGACGGGTGGTACTCGGATGTTGCCATATCCTAAAAGTGGTACAATGGGTGAAAAGGTTGAAAAGCCCTGGTTTACGTTATCCATTTTTCTTGGAAATGAATATTATGGTTATACATAATCTGATCACTCATTTAGGAGGTATCGGAGAAGAAAGGATAGTGTGTGAGATGAACTGAGCTCCCGGATTAATTTCTTCTCCATTATGATCCCCATGCTAAGAAGAAAAGGCATTTAATTTCCATTTTACAGATAATATGACAACTCCCTGTAATGTTCCCTTAATCTCACATTTAAAATTACAGGAAGACGGAAACATACGGAGAGAATCTGTGGGTTGCATTTCATCTTTTAAAAGATCACATGCTCCCGATTACGGATGAGGGTTTGATGTGTTACTTTATAATTCTATTGACATTTGATATGTTCTATAGCTTGATGTGCGGCTGTAGTTTTGTAGCAAAGGCTATCCATCATTTCTGAACCATCATGATTGGTTACTGAGGCTTTCTAATTACAACAGTCATGAGAAATAATTGTCCAGAGAAGGGATAGGATTGAAGTCAAGGTGTTAGTGAAATATTGCTGAGCAATATTTTCAGCGCCTGAGAATTTGCTGTGCCAACATTTGGTGAGAATTGTTTTGGTGTCACAGTTTATTATTGTTTTAGAGTTGTGATACAGATTTTAGACTAGAAATTTTTAGAATAGAAGTGTGTGTGTGTGTGTGTGTGTGTGTGTGTGTGTGTGTGTGTGTGAGAGAGAGAGAGAGAGAGAGAGAGAGAGAGAGAGAGAGTCTCAATCATCATTGCCTTTTGAACATCAACTTTGGGACACAGAGAGAATTTTTCCCATAGAATAAAAGACGAATTAAAAATAAGAAAAGGAAAAAAAACCCCAAGAAAGTATAAAAATGAAAAAGAAATGAAAGTTAAGAAATATATAAGTGACTTCCAATCTTCTTCTCAACAAGTTATCGCATCATTATTATCCCTCCCTCCTCTTAGATGTTCTACCAGGCCCTTCAGATCCTCATTTAATTCACTTCTTTCATAACCATAAAACATTGTTTTGCTCCTTTTTTTCTTTCAGCAAAAAGTATATATAAGGTTTCCAGTCTTGGTGGAGATGTTTCCTTATTTGTCTCTAAGGGGCTCTTTTACTGACAACAAATGCAATGTAATATTTGCCAAGAATTATTGGCGGTTTCATGGACCATCCTAAGGGTTTTAAGGTCACGTTGGTTTGTATGAATTGTTTTAATTATAGCGAGATCTATAAGCCGAGCAAGAAGGCAGAACAGCCTACCTGGGACAAAACCAGGTGGCATTTAGATCTGGCAGTTTATCCTCTCTTCCTCCTCCTTCATCCCACTGGACTTTTCTCATTATTAAAAATACTTTGTCTGCATACTTCATTTGTTTTGGTTATCTGCCTTAGAAAGATTGAACTTTAAAAAAATAGTAATATACAAATGTCACAGACTTGCTCTTTGCCAAGCTCTCTTGAAACAACAACAAAAGAAGATTTTTTTAGCCTTTTCTATGTAATTCATTGTTTCTTATGTATGTGTGCACTTAGTAGACTAACCGTAAATTATCATAGAAATTATTCTACTCTGGGATTTCTGCAAACCTTGAATTGATGCTTGCTTTGAAGTCACTTGATGGGAGATCTGTTATGTTTAACACAGCTTCATTGGTGTCATTCTTAACAAATTTAATAATAATAATAATAATAATAATAATAATAATAATAATAATAATAATAGTAGTAGTAATAGTAGTAGTAGTAGTAGTAGTAGTAGTAGTAGTAGTAAAGTTGGAAGGGACCTTGGAGGTCATCTAGTCCAACCCCCTGCTCAGACAGGAAACCCTATTCCATTTTGGACAAATGGCTGTCCAGTCTCTTCTTAAAAACTTCCAGTGTTGGAGCATTCACCGCTCCTGGAGGCAGGTTGTTCCACTGGTTAATTGTTCTAACTGTCAGGAAGTTTCTCCTTAGTTCTAGGTTGCTTCTCTCTTTGGTTAGTTTCCATCTGTTGCTTCTTGTCCTGCCTTCAGGCGCTTTGGAGAATAGCTTGACTCCCTCTTCTTTGGGGCAGCCCCTGAGATATTGGAACACTGCTATCATGTCCCCCCTCGTCCTTCTCTTTGGAATTTGGAATAGTTGATTCCAAAGGGACAGTATAATAGATTATACATATTGCTTGAGTGACAGGTATGCATCTATGTATGCATTTGGTGTATGCATGTATGTGTGAAAAATCAAATAAGCTATTGCATCTCCTCCTATATATATATATTTTTGGTGGAGGGGGGCAGGGTGAAATCTTAATATCCTAACATTAATCTTTTAAATAACAGAAAGGCTCCTGGAATATACTATGACCACAAAAAATTTATTATAATTCTTTTCAATGAGGTTAGATCTAGAATGCATCTAATTTTATTTCAAGCTTTGCTACCAAAGGGATAGGCACTAGGAGTTTTGATTTCCCAGAGTATTCAAATATAATTTCCCATAATGTGTAGTTTGGAGAGGGCTCTTTTCCAAGATTGTGAGAATAGACTGTATTCTGGCTGGGGAATTCTGGGAGTTGAAATCCTCACGTCTTATTTGCCAAAGTTGAAAAACACAGTTATAGAGTGTCACAGCCCCTGACAGTATCAATTACTGGACTATCTCAGGGATAAACCATCACCAGCTCTAAAGGGAAGTATTGCCAACATATTCCAAGGGAGTGGCAGATGGACTTCTCTTCTTGACCCCATCTCCTGCAATCCTTCATGGGATCCATTTAGCGAAACAGACTTTGCTTTTCCCAATTCAAGAAGTTTCTTTAGGGCACGGGTGTCAAACTCGCCACGTCACGTGACATGTCTCGATGTATGGTGACTTTTTTTTGCATTGCTGGAGCTGGGCTGGGCGCGGCCTCTGCGTGATGCAACCAGCCCGTGGGCCGGCAGTTTGACACCCCTGATTTAGGGGGACAGGGGTTGCATCTGGGATAAGCCTTGAGAGCAACACAATTTTACTAACAGATAGGAAATTGAAATGTAAAAGGACTGTTTTATTCTAACACCTGCCTGTCTGCACCGGTCATGGAGAAGAAGATCTAGCACAGGGGTTCTCAACCTTGGCAACTTTAAGACTTGTGGACTTCAACTCCCAGAATTCCTCAGCCAGCAAAGCTGGCTGAGGAATTCTGGGAGTTGAAGTCCACAAGTCTTAAAGTTGCCAAGGTTGAGAACCCCTGATCTAGCAATTTTGCTCCTTCTGCCTCTTTCTGGTAATGGACATTAGGAAAAGATCTTATGGGCATCCCTTTTATGTGCTGCATCTGGAAACATTTACCTGGCCGTGTTTTCAGTTACTGTGTCTCACAGTATTCATTTTAAGGCAAGTAAAGATTAATTTGTTTTGTTTTGTTTTTTAAAAAAATTGGCAGAAGAAATCATCATCATCACCATCATCAGCCCTCTCAAAACAATGTTTGCTTTTGTACTGAAGTAGTGTACCTAAGTGTCTGTAGACACTTGATCTCCAGCTGCAAAATGTGCTGTTTTAGTTTAATGGCATTTGACACAAATCCTCTGTGTGTGTGTGTGTGTGTGTGTGCGCGCGCATACCAAATACCTGGCAGTAAAAAGCCAGACTTGAGCTCCAAGAGGATTTTTAATGGCTTTTTATTGATCGAAAGAGGAGGAAAAGTTCATCTGTGCTGTGGCTAATTTTGGTCGTTTTCTTGAAAACCTGACTGCAGCATCCCGATAATCACAGCTGGGAGCTATGGAATGGCTGATAAGTAATACCACTAATAAAGAGATCAGCATATTGTGCCTGTTTCTGCCTTGGAAAAAGCTCCTTTGTAAAGGCATTTGGCACGCCTGCTCTGAAGCTAATTGGCCATAGGAGGATAGCAAATTGGTCAGCGAGGAGCTCTCTTCTATTCTGCTGGGAAACAATTCCCCTGGCAGACAGCTAGCGTATCTCCTCATACATGTCGGCCCCACTGGATAGGCCAGACCAAGCGATCAGCTCCACAGAATGGCTAAAACTACTTTTATTGGGAATGGCCACGATAACATAATCTGATTATTTTCCCCTCCTCCTCCAACTCCTCCTCCTTATACTCCAGGAAATCAGGGAGGTCTCTGCCTGAGTGTGGCGGAAAGTCCAACTGGCAAGGAGGGAGGTGTTAAGGAGGCAATAAGCTTAGAGCAGTGATGGCGAACCTTTTAGAGACCGAGTGCCCAAACTGCAACCCAAAACCCACTTATGCATCGTCGAGTGCCGGTTGGGTGTGGCCCATTGGCTGGGTGTGGCCCATTGGCTGGGTGTGGCCCATTGGCTGGGCGTGGCTGCGGTGGTAACGGCAGACTGGGGGGGACTAAAAAGTTCAATATATCAATTCCAACTTTGCAAGATCTTTTTTTTTCCTGCGAGAAGTTGAAATTGACTGATTGATTGAACCTTTTTTTTTTTTGCACATGGGGGGGGGAGGCCTAAAGCGAAAAGGTTTTATAAAACCCAGCTGAAGGCCTAGGACTGGGGCGATGGCATGCGTGCCCACAGAGAGGGCTCTGAGTGCCGCCTCTGGCACCCGTGCCATAAGTTCGCCACCACTGGCTTAGAGTCTTTGCACTGCAGGAAGTTCCACAGGCCGAACCTCCTCCAGAGCCTCTGAGGTTTTTTTTATCTGACTGTTGCCAAGGGGATGCAGTCAGTCTGGCAAGATTCTTGGAACATGACTTACAATAAAGCATCTGCTCGAGACTATTCACAAGTGGCCTGGTGGTTTGCACTGGATACCAAGCCACTTCTGAAAATGATCTCATTACTCTGGACTTAAAAGAAGCTATAATATAATAATAATATAATAATGATAAAGTTGGAAGGGACCTTGGAGGTCATCTAGTCCAACCCCCTGCTCAGGCAGGTAACCCTATACCATTTCGGACAAATGGCTGTCCAGTTTCTTCTTTAAAACCTCCAGTGTTGGCGCGTTCACCGCTTCTGGAAGCAGGTTGTTCCACTGGTTAATTGTTCTCACTGTCAGGAAGTTTCTCCTTAATTCTAGGTTTCTTCTCTCCTTGATTAGTTTCCATCCGTTGCTTCTTGTCCTGCCTTCAGGCGCTTTGGAGAATAGCTTGGCTCCCTCTTCTTTGGAGCAGCCCCTGAGATACTGGAAGACTGCTATCATGTCCCCCCTCATCCTTCTCTTCGTTAAACTAGACATACCCAATTCCAGCAATCGTTCCTTGTATGTTTTAGCCTCCAGTCCCCTAATCATCTTGGTTGCTCTTCTCTGTACTCTTTCTAGAGTCTCAACATCTTTTTTACATCGCGGTGACCAAAACTGGATGCAGAATTCCAAGTATGGCCTTACCAAGGCCTTGTAAAGTGGTATTAACACTCACGTGATCTTGATTCTATCCCTCTGTTAATGCAGCCTAGCACTGTGTTGGCTTCTTTGGCAGCTGCAGCTCCATTCACCTAGGTAATCCTTCTTGAATCTCCCCCATCCGAGGTCATCTTCTTTACACAAATAAAAAAAATGCTTTACATTCACGCATTGGAATGAAATGTGTGGATGACCTTGAGGATTGAGGAGAAGAACTGCTGCCTAGGAAACAATTGGGCAGGAGGAGGGAGAGTCCCCAGTGGCTTAATGGTCAGAGGAAGAACTTAAGAAAGACCAGCCCTTAATGAATCAAGCAATTAAAAGTTTGCACTAAATGTAGCCTTACAGTAAAATAGAATTAGTTAATCTACTCGTGCTTTCTGTCTAGTTTACCTGGGAGGGCTGGCGCGCGCACACACACACACACACATACACAACACAGGTACAGAGAGAGAGCGAGAGAGACGTTGTAAAGTGGTGACAACTTGTAATGATTTAGTACAACGTTTTAAGAAAATGACATTTCTTTAATGATCTTGTACATAGTAGCCATCCTAGAAGTCTGTTTAATTGGTCATTTCTTTATTCCGCAGAGATTTAATTGTCATTAACTGCCTTGTGGGAAGGTTGTTAGAAATCTGTTTGTTTGTAAATGATCCTCGTTTCATTATTCCCAACTGTTGCTTGTATAACCTATAAGCCACTCTGGACCTGCAGTAACCATAAATGTTCACGCAGGCAGAATGTCCTCTGCCTTCTGAGTAGACCTCTGCAGCAGTTCAGTATAAACAGAAAACATATTGTATTATCCTAAATGGAAGCTATTTAGAGATATTTTGTAAGTGAAGGCCATACAGGTTTAATAAATAAATGAACTGAATACAGAGCAGGCAGTAGTGGTGCCCTACCTTTGCCTAGAAATGCCACCGCACCACTAGAAAGATTTTGTGTGGTGGCAATGCTGGGGCTGTGTGATTCTCCCCCAGAGGCTATGAAATACGACTTTGGCCACTTGGTTCAGTGAAAGGAGGAGCCATTATTTGTGTCACTCAAAGTTAGTCCAAGGTTGGCTTGTTATTTCAGCTGGTATTTCCATTACAAATTATATTTTCTGCAGAAGGTAACCTCCATGGGAAGAAAAAAATCTTTCTCTACCAGATGACTCACATGTACCAATTTGCCTTGAGTTTCCTTGTTCACGCTTCTTTATAAATAATTTAGAATAGAGAAATATGCATTGTTAAGTGCTTAGAAGCTCCTTAGATGGAGATAAAATCCCATGACTTTTTTCCAATGTCAAGCATAACCTGGACGGGCCTTGGTCAAACATTCTTTGTAAGCCACAGCATTCATTTGTTGGTGACTTATCTGGCTTCATATTTGACTCTGGATTGGGTCACACTCCTTTTTAAGGAGTAGATCCCAGTTCTGAAGGAAGAACTCACAGAAGAACTGGCAGAACCATGATAGAGGGTTAGCCGCAAATAACCCCCATTAGAACAGTGGCAGGTAGCTTGCAAAGGTGTTTTAAGGCTGGTCAAAATTAGCACATCTCTGTGGCCAGAGTAATTCACCTTGTCTTGTCACACTAAATTCAGGCAAGCAACCAAACACACACACAAACACACACATATATCTGAGCCTTTGTCTAAAGTTTAATACATCCACCGAGGGAATTGTAATCATGTGATGTTTTCTTGACTTTCAGATAGGTGTGTTTTGATGGGAATCAAAATTTCTTGAAATACTATTGCCTTTTTTGTTCTATGACTTCCTTCCTTCCTTCCTTCCTTCCTTCCTTCCTTCCTTCTGACATTCCCTAGCCAAACATGGCTATCTGATCATGGCACAAATGCCAGAGTATTAATCCAGCATGGCTAGTATTGTCAATGTTGAATGTGTTCATACAATAAACTGAGATATGGTTTAGCATAATGGAAATTAGCCCAATTGCCTACATTCTCTGTCCATTGAATCATTAACTATTACAGCTAATATTTTGGGTTTATACAACGCTCAAAATCACAAGCTAAACCACCATGTTTTATTGAATATGCTACATGAAGTCTCCAGTTTCCTGGCCTGTCCAGAAATGCTGAGGATTAAGCCTGTTGCATTATTTTTTTCATTTTACCTTTAAAGTCAGAACCCAGTGCTTTCCACGTTCTACTTGGAGATGCTGTAGATGATCTTAGGAATTGGGTGCGGGATAGAGGAGGACAGTTGTGGTGAATTCCAATGTTCCTGCCTAAGGTGTTAGCCATTTGCAGAGGTCAAAGAAAGTCTACTGAGCAAATATGGGGCCTCACATGATTCTAAGAGGATTAAGCACAGCCTGAGCCAGCTTCTCATTTCCTTGGTGTCATTGAAAAATGTGTGAGTCTCTTTCCTTGACAAGAGCTGTGGATATTAAGAATCCATTTTTGAGGCTATGTCAGGAATGAATTCACTCTCTCCTCCAGACATAAACCATCCCCACCACTCATTTATCTGCCAGGGATCCCGATTAATCCATTTAGCCTCCCTCGCTAAATTGAAAGTGGCATTACTGCTGATTTTCTTCGGCGAAACTTAAAAAGGTAATTCTCTTTTCGCCCATCTCACCTCTTAGCAACGGTAACAAAGCTTGCATTAAGTGGAATAAAGAAATGATATTACAAAATCTATTATAATGCCATTATCATTATGTGGAACGTATGAAAAGGATGTCAGGTGGGGCTCGCCGCCAAAGGGTCTGGGGTGAGAAAGCGAATGGTGAGGATACATTAATCCAGTAATGTTGGGCACAAACATTGGTGGCTACAAAGACAGGGTGTCTCCATTGTCGACAAACTGTAGCCTGCCTAACTGTTCCCAGCCTGACACCATGTAAAATTCTGAAAGTTTTGGGAATCTCAGTTTCAATATATCTGTAGGTCTTTGCATCAGCAAATGCCAGTAGAGCTGGCCTTTTTTCTCAAGAACGTTTTGTAAGATAAAGTAGACTTAATCTGATTATTCAAGGATTCTCAGCCCTCTTTTTCCCTCTTGCCTTTAGAAAGAAGAGACATTCAGCCAAACCTGTTTGTTTTTTTCCAATAGAAGATAATATCTGTAGCTCAGGCTTGAACGATAGTGCTTTTTGAGCTTGGCTGTGGGGTTGTGGTAAAATGGCAAAGGCAGTTTAAGCCCAGCAATTAGCAGTCAGTCTGCAGAATCCTAAGATGCCTGAGGCTGGGCATCACGTTCCAAAGCTCATGACCTGTACTGGAATGGCTCTTTAAAATAATATTTAACTAGAAAATGTACCATTGGAAAGAAAAAAAACCAACACAAAGTGTTAGGGTTAGGTCACCATGAACACGGAGAGCAAAATGGACATCGCCAACAAATTCAGAGTGCTTGGGTATGGTTAGGAGGGCACTGACTTTTCTAGGCTGCCCTATCTATCTTTCCTGGTAAAATACATGGGAAAATCCCATTGGAGGAAAATTCCACTTAGGGTTAGGGTTAGGTCAATATGAACTCATAGAGCAAAATGGACATCACCAACAAATTCGGAGTGCTTGGATATGGTTAGGAGAGCACTGACTTTTCTAGGCTGCCCTATCTATGTTTCCAAGTAAAATACATGGGAAAATCCCATTGGAGGAAAATTCCACTTAGGGTTAGGGTTAGGTCACCATGAACTCATAGAGCAAAATGGACATCGCCAAAAAATTCGGAATGTTTGGGTATGGTTAGGAGGGCACTGACTTTTCTAGCCTGTCCTATCTATGTTTCCTGGTAAAATGCATGGAAAAATCCCATTGGAGGAAAATTCTACTTAGGGTTAGGGTTAGGTCAATATGAACTCATAGAGCAAAATGGACATCGCCAACAAATTTGGAGTGCTTGGGTATGGATAGGAGGGCACTGACTTTTCTAGGCTGCCCTATCTATCTTTCCTGGTAAAATACACGGGAAAATCCCATTGGAGGAAAATTCCACTTAGGGTTAGGGTTAGGTCAATATGAACTCGGAGAGCAAAATGGACATCGCCAACAAATTTGGAGTGCTTGGGTATGGTTAGGAGGGCACTGACTTTTCTAGGCTGCCCTATCTATGTTTCCTGGTAAAATACATGGGAAAATCCCATTGGAGGAAAATTCCACTTAGGGTTAGGGTTAGGTCACCATGAACTCGTAGAACAAAATGGACATCGCCAAAAAATTTGGAGTGCTTGGGTATGGTTAGGAAGGCACTGACTTTTCTAGCCTGCCCTATCTATCTTTCCTGGTAAAGTACATGGGAAAATCCCATTGGAGGAAAATTCCACTTAGGGTTAGGGTTAGGTCACCATGAACTCATAGAGCAAAATGGACATCGCCAACAAATTCGGAATGGTTGGGTATAGTTAGGAGGGCACTGACTTTTCTAGGCTGCCCTATCTATGTTTCCTGGTAAAATACATGGGAAAATCCCATTGGAGGAAAATTCCACTTAGGGTTAGGGTTAGGTCACCATGAACTCATAGAGCAAAATGGACATCGCCTACAAATTCGGAATGCTTGGGTATGGTTAGGAGGGCACTGACTTTTCTAGGCTGCCCTATCTATGTTTCCTGGTAAAATACATGGGAAAATCCCATTGGGGAAAAATTCCACTTAGGGTTAGGGTTAGGTCACCATGAACTCATAGAGCAAAATGGACATCGCCAACAAACTCGGAGTGCTTGGGTATGGTTAGGAGGGCACTGACTTTTCTAGGCTGCCCTATNCTATGTTTCCTGGTAAAATACATGGGAAAATCCCATTGGAGGAAAATTCCACTTAGGGTTAGGGTTAGGTCACCATGAACTCGTAGAGCAAAATGGACATTGCCAACAAACTCAGAGTGCTTGAGTATGGTTAGGAAGGCACTGACTTTTCTAGCCTGCCCTATCTATGTTTCCTGGTAAAATACATGGGAAAATCCCATTGGAGGAAAATTCCATTTAGGGCAGTGATGGCGAACAAGAATGATATCCCTTGCCTAATACTTGCCCAAGGATTGAAGCGTGTTTACAAAGAGGAGGTGTAGCAAATCAGTTCTGATTATTCTGCCTATTGTGATCCATGGGGTTCATCAGTCATGTCTCTCTCCTATTTTTAGCAACTTCAATACAACAAGTTGTGTATGGCAATCTGTTATATCCTCAACCCAGTCCAGTTGTTTCTTTTACTATGCAATCTCCCAGCCCTCTTTTCCTTAGCAACATTTCCTAACATCAGTTACTTTTCTATAGTTGCAGCCTGTCTTCTAGTCTTTGATGCAACCCTATATGTGGTCTGCAAATGGGTGTTATTGGGAACTTTCATGATGATAAAAGGACTCTTGACAGCTGAAACCTTCAGTACAAGCATATTGAGGGCTGCCTCTTTAGTGCCTATCTGTTTTGGAGGATGAGTCTTAAGATTTTCTTGAGTTTGTTTCATATATTTTTATTTTAATATTTTATCTTCATAACTTCCTCCCACACTATATTGTTCCATGTAAGGTCCCAATGTTTACGTAACCAATTTTAACCCATAGATCTAATTCAGAGTTTTAGTATTACTGTACTGTTTGTTATTTCTCTCTATTTATATCTTCTCAGGATAGCAAAAGCCACAGTAAATTTGATATATTCCCCTCATAGAACATAAAATCACTGAGCTCCAAGGAACCTCAGAGGTCTTCTAGTCCAACCCCTGCTTATAGCAGGAGCCTCATGCCATCCCATTCAAATGGTTGTCCAGTCTGTTTTTGAAAATCCAAGTCATCATCTCACCTGTCATTGTATTAAACAAACTGAGATCACTCAAATTTTTTTTTGAAAATCTGCATAGCAGAGAGAACAAGTTAAACTTGTCAGCGGTCTTCTCTTCTACTTATTTTTTCCCACTTTCTTCATCTCAAAGATCTTTGGATAAACTTGCAGGCCTCCCAGATTCCACCAAATATAGATTGCAATTTGAATATAAAGAAGCTGACAATGTCTGCATCTCTACCATTATACTGACTGTGTATTACCCAAATATTGCTAGTACTGTAAACTGTTTCCTTTGCATACCTGTATTTTTATTTTATTTTTTTTAAAAAAGTGGGGATGGGAATGGTGGGGCACATCATTTTTTAAGAAGTGAATTTTTTGTATGCTGTTTTACTTATGAAAATTATTTCTAACTTTTTCTTTGCAGCACTTGAAGTAGATATTAAAAATAGCCCAAGGAGCTACCTGTCTGGATAAGACTAGAAATAGATTTTAATGGATGGAGACTGTCAGGTTGATAGTGTCCCATTAGGATAATATTTCTGTGTTCCCACTCAGTTAAATTCTCACAATTGGGTTGTGAGGAAGGTTTTTGTTTTTTTTGCTCAAGTTGATAATATTGGGAACAACAAACTATTACAGTTTCTGAGATTTCTCTCTTTGTCTCTATGGGAAGATCATGGCTATCCATACTTAGTCCCTTGGTATCAAAGAGGATAGTGTTAAAGCCTTGGTGGAAAATCAACAACTTTAAGAAAAGCAGAAGGCATAAAGCAATTAGTTAGCTATGTTCCATAGTATCCTGATCCACAGCATAGCATCAAAACATAATTTTAAACCCTTTTTTTAAAAAAAATAATAATAATAACATAGACTGGAGAACAGAGGGCAAGTGCAATCAATAAGAATATTCTGTTGGTGAAGAGTATTATGGGAAAAGAGCTGGGTTAGTCTGCAGTGTCAAAGAAAATGAGCTGCAGCGCGTGAAACCATTTGCTTTTTAATAAAAAAAATGTCAGCTGAAAATTCATTTTAAAACTCTTTTTTTTTTTAATCATTAGCCACAAACACTGTCAGTTGTTTTCCTTGCAGTGACAGGCTTACTTCATTTTCAAGAAAATGTCTGCCATGCACCCGCGCCTAAATAACCATAGTTTGATAGCCTTTCTTTCAAGTAAAAATGGTATTTCATGAAAAAGCAACTAGTTTGGCTTGCAAATCAGCCCCACAAGTGTGTTTTTCCCAGACACAACCATCACAGGGGGCTGGACTAGCTCTATTCTGATGGTGAGATCACAGATCCAATCTTGGTGTCGCCATTTAAAAGGCTCCTGGTGAATATAGGGACAAATTGAATGGGCTCTCACATCCAGAGCCCATGAGGTCTACCTTTGAAATCAACCAAGGTCAGCTACAGTAGGTGTTGCCACATAAGAGGGCCAAAATATCAAGTAGCATGTGTGAATGTGAGCTACTGCTTTCCAAAGCAAATATTATCAGGCCATAGAGCAGTGGTTCTCAACCTGTGGGTCGTGACCCCATTTGGGGTCAATCGACCATTTCATGGGGGTCGCCAAGCAAGGCTGTCCGCCATTTTTTTTTGTCCGCCATTTTTTTGTCTGCCATTTTTCCCCCTTTTCTGGCGGGTGCCTTACCTCCCTTGGGCTGGGCCAGCTGGTGGTCGGCCTGCTCCGTCTCTGCCACTTGCCAGCTACGCCTCGGCCAGCGCAGGGGGCGTAACCATGCATGTGCGGCGCTCCCGGGCAGGGAAAGTCCTCGACTTACGACCGGTTGGGTAGTC
The DNA here is from genome assembly GCF_001527695.2 of Protobothrops mucrosquamatus. Classification (NCBI taxonomy): domain Eukaryota; kingdom Metazoa; phylum Chordata; class Lepidosauria; order Squamata; family Viperidae; genus Protobothrops; species Protobothrops mucrosquamatus. The sequence goes on along the minus strand of NW_015387275.1, from coordinate 79,535 downwards.
CTTGACTTACGACCGGTTTAGTCCTCAACTTACGATCGGTTGGGGTCGCGGCATTAAAAAGGTTGAGAACCACTGCCATAGAGCCTAATGGGCAGCTTCCTGTATTCGGTGACATTTTGTGAACATTTGCTGGTTTGTTTATTATAACAACAGTGGGCCCTATTATTCCTTTGTCTTCTTCCCTTCTTTTTTCCTTCCTTTTTACCTTTTCCTGTTCCTTCTCTTTTGCATTGGGTTTTCCTTTCTCTTCCCTTTCTCCTTATTCCCTTTGTCCTTCTCCCTCTATTCTCTTTCTCATCTTTTTCATTTTCCTCCTTCTCTTTCTCCTAACCTCCTCGTTCTCCTTCTCCTTCATCTCAAAGAGCAAAATGGCAAAGCCGTCTAAAGCATTTCAAAAATAAAAATCTGTAAAATAATAGTAGGAGAGCTGAGAATTTAAGTAGTACCAAGCCAGCAGAAGAAATAAAATACAATGTTCTGAAGGCTTTAAAATTTAAAAAATCTAGGAACGGGGGGTGGGGAAACCTTAATCTTTTATGAAAAATATTAATTATAAGCATCTCTGGAATTTTGTTCTCTTTTTGCATTGTTTTGTTGGTGTTATTATTATTAAAATTGTTCAGGGAGAAACATGACTTAGTCTGCAGGAAGGAGCCAAAAATATGGTCCTGATGGAAATAACTTTTGAAGTTGCTATTTGGCCTGGAAAAGAAGTGCCCGCTAAATAGCTGGAGAGTGTGATTTTTCTCAGAATCTTAATGGGAGAGATAATGTGTTGGTGTGAAGATAATTTTGGGGATGACACTAAAAGCAATAACTAATCCAGCTTTAAGAAACCCTTAGTGACAACTAAGAATCCAAAAGATTGTCACATAATTTTCTTTAAAGGGAAAAAGGATTAAGTTGCAGAAATCTTGGCAACTATATAGTTGGGAAATAGCTTTCTGACCCTTAGGATTGTTACTTCCATTGCTAATAGCATTAATAGCTTTGGGTTGGTGGAGGAGGAAGAGATAGTAGAGGCAATAGCTGAAGAGTGGTGATGCCATGTCATTACAAAAAAGGGTGGATCTGATATTAATAAATATCCAGGCATTATTTTTCTATCAGATGCCAGAGCATATCTCTTTGGCTTAGTTTCTCATGGACAGTAGTGAAAAATCAGATCATTGATTCTTCAATAATCTGTCACTGAATTTTGGAAGTGCTATTCTGTACATTTCCAAGAAAGTCATGTTGCCTATTGATCATGGGTTGAGGAACCTGGAGGCCTTCACATAAAAATAAAATAAAAATGGAAGCCTGAATATAGTGAATGTTGTGAATGTATAAAAGTGAACATTTATACAGTGCTAACGTCATGTAATACAATGTGAGAAAAACCTTAAAACAGAGTGAATAAATCCCACCCAAAGAACTGTCAGATAACCGTGCCGCTGCATAATAGCTGAAGAAAGAGAAGGAGATTGAGAAGGGACCTTCCGTAACTTCTCAGGCTATAGAAGCCCTGGTGGCACAGTGGTTAGAATGCAGTATTGCAGGCTGACTCTGCCCACTGCCACCAGTTCGATCCTGACCGGCTCAAGGTTGACTCGGCCTTCCATCCTTCTGAGGTCAGTAAAATGAGAACCCAGCTGGTTGTGGGCAATATGCTGACATTGTAAACTGCCCAGAGACTGCTGTAAAACATTATGGGGTGCTATATAAGTCTAAGCGCTATTGCTGTTGCTATAAAGGAGACAATGGGATAACTGTATTTTCAAACTTGCAAGATTCTGTTAAATGTAGACTTCCATTAAAGTAGAATTAGCTCATCTGGACATGTTTCCTATCTAGTCTATCCAGAAAAGCTGGCCCATTATGTTGAATCACGATTTATTTCGTTATCACATTTTGGAGCAATTAAAATTCCCATTCAGCCTTCACATAAACTACCTGGCAGGTTTAGGGCATGGTTGACAGCGGCCGTGTCTGAGTTAAACTTAATAAGGACTCTCCTGGCAACCACTCAATCTGGACATTTGTTTTTAAGGCCACTATTTAGAGCTTCCCCCCCAAGCCCTCTTCCAACACTACGACTATCTTCTACTCTCTTTGTTCTTCTTCATCCATTCCCAAGGGTTCTCCAGTCAATAATTGGTTGATTTCACTTTTTGCTGAACAATAGATGTTAGACGTGAAGAACAAAGAAAATGAGATCTGAGTGTCCTCCACATTCTTCTCTGTCCCAAATACGTAACTCTAAATCACCCAAGTAGAGAATTAAAATCAAGACAAAATATGTATGTATGGCACCATATGTGTATTTCTGGTGATGTTATGGCTCTCTGCCTGTAAATAAATAAAACATGAAGAGTTGGTAGTTTGTTTAAGAGCAGAAAGACATTTGGATTTACAATTTGCCTGACATAAGGGTCTCTCCTTCTGAAAAGCAGTTGCCAAGAGAATCCGTTAGTCATCAGGTGAGGTTCTGCACCATAGCTTTTTCATTTCATATCTTTTGAATTGATTTTTTTCCCTGTCAATCATAACAATGCATTAACAATGGGGCCTCTGTGTCTAGACGTGGGTGATCGAAATGGTACAGACTTTGTGCCAAATATCTCCAGTGCAACCCGTAGAAATTTCTTGGCATTATCTATGACAAGCAAGTTATTCTGTATTAAGAAGTTTGTGTTACTAACAAAAATGTTATTTTCAAAATGGTACATCAGGTGTGAATGTATTGCAAGTTGCTCGTGCTTAGGTGGTATTTCAAACAATCTCCTTGTCGGCCGTTTATTAACTGGATGCAAAATAATTATGCTTGTTTTTCATGGAGATCAAAGAGCTACAGAAATATGTGTTTCCTCAGCCTCAGCAACTTTAAGATGTGTAGATTTAAACTCCCAGAATCCCCCAGCTAGCGTGTGTGGACCGGAGAATTCTGGGAGTCCATAAATCTTAAAATTGCTGAAGTTGAGTAACGTTGCTCTATTGTAATTGGACTAGTTTTTCTCATCTCTCCCACATTGTAACTGGATTTCTAAATAATTGGTTCCATGATTCCACTATAGTTCCAACTCAGAAAAAAACAAAAACTAAAACATTCTACTTTGTAGAAATCTGATCATTAATTGCATGGCCCAACCTTCTAGATTACTTTATTTGAAATGTTCTTCTCTTTTTTTGTCACAGCTTCACTAGTCTATCAGTGTGCCTAACAAATCCAATTCTTAAAACAAAACAAAACATAATATTTCCAACTTTTCTTCTCTCCAGAATCATAAAATCAAATTATCTCAAAAAGAGAAAGTGGATAGAGTAATGGAATAGAAATGTCCCTGTAGTTGTAAAGCCTTCAGGAAATCTTTGCAACTTCATAACACTGAAGCCACAAAGATTCTTCCCTGTAGCCTGATTTCAACAGTCCAAAGAAGGCCAGTAAACCATTTGCCAAGGTCATAAGGCCTCCATCTCGTGGCCAGCCTCCTGATGAGGCTGGCTGAACTCAGGCTAATTAGTGTCACTGCTGAAAGTAGCGTCTTCCATCTTTTGCTACTACCAGCCTTTTCTTGCAGGCAATCCAGAGTGTGTGGAGGAAGAGCAGTCCGAGTGAGCGATCTGCTGGGCTTCAACTGACCTGACAGATCTGCTGCCTAACTGCCCTCTCCTGTCTGTCTACTGAGTTCTGCACTTCCATGGCCATTTGTGCTGTATCTGCCAGAGACCTGGACCCTCATAATATCAGCCTCATGCAGTGGTGGGATTCAGCCGGTTCGTACCACCTCGGCAGAACCGGTAGCTAATTTTTTGTTGCCCAGGCCCAGAGTGGACTTCCGGAAGCGGCATCCACACAGAGAACCCATTGTTCACATATTTGAATCCCACCGCTGGCCTCATGTAATATTGAATGCAGGTTCTCCCATGAAACTGATATTCCCACTTGTACATCAAATTATGACTTACTGGATTCAGAGGCTCAATCATAAATATGTGTGCAGGTGGAGACAAAGAATTATTTAATGCAGAGGCATTGTAAAACATTCTCTCTAGTCCTCCAATCCAGAGGTCCCCAACCTTTTGAGCACCAGGGACCAGTTCCGTGGAGAGAGGTTTTTCTGTGGACCGGAGGGGGCCTGTTTCATGTACTCCCTGTATCCCGCGGATGGGGTTTTGCTTGTTTGCATGGACCGGTTTCTGGCATGCTGCGGTCCGGTGCGGGTCCATGGACCGTGAGTTGGGGACCCCCGCTCCAATCCTCAGAGCAGATCATTCCACTGACATAATTTTTTACTGCCCTGGCAATTTAGAAGCATGACTTTGTTCAAGATTCTGTGAATTTCTGCTTTGCTTGTTACCATCCAGACTTAACATATTTGTGTTGTATTACACATTCAAAGAAGGAACAGGATCAGGGGCAACAAGTCACAATTCAAGTGGCTTTAAAAGGCAACTGAGCCCACCCCACCCATAGCACAAACTCTTCACTACAGGATAGGTAATGGACTTCTCAAAGTCTGGAAAGAGGACAGGAATTTACAGTAATTTAAGCACAGAATGTCTGCATGCTCTTCCTTTATCAGGAAACTAATAGCTAGATTTCTAGCACATAGATAAGATAATAAACTATTGAACAAGTGATAATTTGAGTGCCAAAGCAGATATATATATATATATATATATATATACACTTGTCAAGATTTTTGCAACTTAATCCCTTTTTCCCTTTTATTCAATCTGGTTAAAAGAAATTCTATGATAATCTTGCTTTGGGGTTGTAAGTGGTCACTAGGGTTTCTTAAAGCTGGCTTAGTTATTTTAGTGTCATCTCCAAAATTATCATCACACCAATACATTATCAGCAAGGGAGTTGTGCTGATTTTTTTTTCCAATGAGGTGAGCTCAGGAATTTTCAGCCATTCTGCTCCCCTAATTTTCCCCTACTCTTACTGGTAATAAATCAGATTTTTATTTTAAAATAAAAGAAATAGAGGTTACTAAGCAAATTGCCACCATCAAGTTTTGTAGGTGCGTCTGGGCAGCAGCTTTGAAAAATTGCTGTTATTTTTCCCATGAGAACACTTGCCCTCCAAATCTTCTGGGAGATTGACGTTCTTAGGGTGAAAAATACTGAAAACAACAGAGAAAATATTCCAGCTATCTATCAAGGAAGAAACAGGAAACACCTAGAGTCCCCAAGCCCACCCAGCCACATATGTAGGAGAGAGATTGGCAGGTCATTTTTCCACCAGATACTGGATGGAAGAGTGAAGGATGGCAGAGATTCTGCAAATTGTTACCCTGAAACTATTCTTTGTATCCAGAAGTAGGAGTATCCCATATTCTGCCATTGAAGTTAAAGTTGGCTTGCCTGGGATGATAATTAGAATCAGAGTAAGATTTGCCTTACAATGGCACTGAAAAAAGGCCCCCCCAAGCCACAGCTGAGCAAGACACCTGCCTGCCCACCCAGCGGCGCTCTTCCTCCTGTCCGAGGTTTTCATTGTTCTGAGCATTTCTGTTGAGGATTTGCAGCGGGGGTGGGGGGTGTTTGGTTTTTATTCCCCCCCGTCTGCTGGGTGGTTGCAGCAGGTTTTGGTCACTTCACATGACCCTGGGACACTGACCGTCATAAATATGAATCAGTTGCCAAGCATCTGAATGTAAATCACAAGATCCTGGAGATGCTGCAACATTCCAGCTGATCGCCGCTTCTTCTGGGCTCAGCGGAAGCACCAGGATCAGTGCTGCTTTCCAGCTGATTGGTGCTTCTTCAGGGCTTAGCAGAAGCACCAGGATCAGCGCCGAGCTCCAGCTGGAGCCTGGCGCTGATCCTGGCACTTCCACTGAGCCCTGACAGCCCTGCAGCTCCAGCCATCTCTCGCTCAGGCTTGTGCGGTGCTGCCACCGGTTCAGCTCATTCCCCTCCCCTGCTACCACTTTTCTAGGATGGTCGCGTACCACCTGCCAGGTGCCAATGTACCACAGGTGGTACCCGTACCACTGGTTGAAAAGTCCTGATCTTGAGCACTTATAATTTCTCATTGCTGTGTACACACTTAGGGACACACACTTATTTTTACTCAAGCGTTAACTGCACTGATCAAGGAGATGGGTATACACAGAGCCTTAGCAGAAGAGGGACTTTAACACTCTCTCGAGTTCTTCACACTTGCATTTCTTGGTTTTCTTTGCAGCAGCCTTCCTCTTCCTGGTCTTTGGAGCTCGGCACTTTCTTCGGCCTACCTTCCTTTTTTTCCTCTTCTTTTTTGTTCTACAGCCCTTGGGTCCACTGTACGATTGCCACAGTTGAGCTGCCTTCCTCTTGTAGTTTTCTTTGTCATTATTAGGCTGTTGGTGCCACATGGTGCCCAGCCTTTTCGCCATTTGGATCACATCCCAGTTTGGATTGTCACACCTCAGCTTCGGGCGTCTGTCGTTCATGAAGAGGAAAAAAGCAGGTAGGGGCCGTCGCTTCCGGCCTCGTCGTTTTTTTCTCGTTCCGAAACCTTTTCTCCTCCTGTGCGATTTTGCTGATTTTTTCAAGCAGCGGTTGCCCTTGGCCATTGTTTCATCTTTCACTTGCTTTTCTTGGGGTTGTGTTTCACCGTTGTGTTTAGCGCCGCTTGAGGAACTCAAGTTCTTTCAGCTCTTTGGGGATGACCGTAACCGCTGCTTAAGATGAGACTTTGCTCCGTGATTTTGACATGCTCTTCGGGACCATGCCTAAAAGGGAGTTAACGCATGAAGGTGGCCATGTTGGAGGAAAACCTTCAGATGTTAAGTGTCCCTCCTGCTTTCTAAAAATGTTTTACAGGCCAGGGCAACACCTACATTCAAATGTTATGCCATTATTCTGTAAGGGGATAATATGATTGTGTCCTCAACTTCAAAGTAAACCAATGAGAACAAGGACTGATTTGAGTAATTTGCATACTGACCTACTGCCTTATGCTGAATCATGATTGCAAATAGGAGTATATCAAATCACAAGGGACACCAGCCCTGCTTTATTGGCTAATATTTTGTGGTGGAATGCGGTTTAGAATCACAGAGGGAAGGGCGATTTCCCAGAGGGCAAAGAGACAGCAGAGCTTGGAATGTCTGTTGGCAGGAAGATATTAAGGTTAGATCCTCCCTAGCAATTCTCGAGAGTCCATCTTATAGGTATGCAGGTAATTGCTTTAGTCTGGCAAGATTCTGTTTGTAGACGAACCGCAATAAAGAAACTACTCAGAAGTAACTCCTTATGCCATTCTTGGATCTTTTGGTCTGACGTATATCCTCCATACCTTAACATGTATCAATAACCAGTTCTCACTCTTTTATGAGATATCTATATATCATCTATGTCTTTTTTCATCCATTCCCCCTAAGGCAATTCTGGCCAAATGTTTTCTCTAATCTGGGCACAATTCCCAGAATTCTTCATAAAGGCCATGCTGGCTGAAGAATTTTGATCATTGAGGATCACAAATATGAAGGGCACTAGCCGTGCCCAAGGAGGGAGGGGGAAGAGTGTGGGAAGACTGTAGTCATGGCAACATGCAATCTTCCCTCCCGCTCTGTAAATTCATCAATGTATTAGAAATGGGATGGGGCTTCACGTGTGAGGCACAATTTGCCTAGTAGATGCCCCTAAAGAGAGTCCAGGGTGAGGAAGATGGTACTAGTTTGAGCAATAAGAGCTAATTTGCCTGCAGCAAGAGTCCCGAAACATTCAGAGTAAAAGCCACAATGTCTATCCTTATTTTGGTTTCCAATCATAATCCCCTAGCCAAACCTTATTTGGATGCAGTTATGCTCACAATATGCACTGAGAAAAGGGAGAGAAGCCAGAGCAGCTGCCAAGAATCACATTATATAGGAGGGGAAAAAATAAAAATAAGGGTTTGTGGGACTACTCAGAGAATATTTCCGGATAGACATGAATACATCAAAAAGATCCTGTCCCTTTTTGAGTCTCTTCTTAAAAACTTCCAGTGTTGGAGCATTCACTGCTTCTGGAGGCAGGCTGTTCCACTGGTTAATTGTTCTAACTGTCAGGAAGTTTCTCCTTAGTTCTAGGTTGCTTCTCTCCTTGATTAGTTTCCACCCATTGCTTCTTGTCCTGCCTTCAGGCGCTTTGGAGAATAGCTTGACTCCCTCTTCTTTGGGGCAGCCCCTGAGATATTGGAACACTGCTATCATGTCCCCCCTCATCCTTCTCTTCCTTAAACTAGACATACCCAATTCCAGCAGCCGTTCCTTGTATGTTTTAGCCTCCAGTCCCCTGATCATCTTTGTTGCTCTTCTCTGTACTCTTTCTAGAGTCTCAACATCTTTTTTACATCGTGGTGACCAAAATTGGATGCAGTATTCCAAGTGTGGCCTTACCAAGGCATTGTAAAGTGGTATTAACACTTCACGTGATCTTGATTCTGTCCCTCTGTTAATGCAGCCCAGCACTGTGTTGGCTTTTTTGGCATCTGCAGCACACTGCTGGCTCATATTTAAGTGATTGTCCACTAGGACAATCACCTAAATATGAGCAAATTTTGAGCAAATCCAGCTTCTCCTATTGACTTTGCTTGTTGGAAGCCAGCAGGCAAGGTCGAAAATGGCGGTCATATGACCCCGGGATGCTGCACCCATCATAAATACATGCCAGTGGCTGAGGCCATGAATTCTGATTATTGCACATGATCTTGGAAAAGTTGCAATTGTCATACGTGTAAGACCAGTCGTAAGTCTTTTTTTTCCCCAGTGCCATTGTAACTTCAAATGGTTGCTAATCAAAAGGTTGTAAGTCAAGGACTGCCTCTATGTCCTCCTTGTTTCCCAGCTGCATTCAGCAATTAACTATGTTATTTGACGAAATGTTAATTATCCTAGTTTGCAGTGAAGGATGGCTGGGCCAAATTCACTAAACAATGTGAATTTTAGAGGGTGGATACTCCAACTGGTTGTCCCTCTGGCTTGTATGAATTAATGCTCAGGTTTGGCAAAGTAGAGAAATTGGAGACAAAAGGAGGGAAGTAGAGTATTTGTCATATCTCACTGCACAAATGGAGAATGTTAAAATTCTGTTTGTTGTTGGGGAGGGTAATAAAAAACATAAACACTTAACCATTAGGCTCCAAGAGGTGACAGCCCATAATTTAAGAATGCTTTAATTGCAACCTTTAAAAAGCCCTAATTGTATGTGACAGCAGTTTAAGCTAACTGTGAAGAGTAATTTACTTGGGTGGACTTTTCATTAATTTGAAAGGTTCTTAGGGCTTAAAAGCTTTCACTAATGATATTTTTTTAGTAAATGAAAATGTAATAAATTTCTGTAGTTTCAACACGGAGGAGAGTATTAGCCCTCACCCCCATATTTGAATTTGAATTTAAAGGATAAGGAATTTTGATGCCATCAGGAATACAGACACCCCCAACAAAATTCCTTCTTGTTTGCTTATGATTGGTAAGAGAGTCTAAAAATAATAGTGAGCAGAGATAGTATGATGACAAGTAGATGCTGGACATCTGGGTTCAAATATTTGCTCAGCCATGAAGCTTGGGAAGGAGCTTGGTGATTGAGAACACAATATAACTTCTAGTGATTTGCAGAATTGAAAATCTTGGCTCATTCACTATTTTAATTAGAACGATGATCGGGCTGCATGTATCAAAGCTTGAAAGTCCAATCCATATTATAGAGAGGCACCTGCAGCTAAAGATGAAATAAAATTGCCTTCCCTTCTTCTTCTGGCTCCTCCGCCATTTTTTCAGGTAGACCATCTGGATGGGCAATTGTCCTTGGGGAAGGAGAAATTCTTTATAATTTTCCAAGGCCAGAATTATACTGAAATAGCCCCATCGGAAGAGTTCCTTCCCAAGAGATTCCAGTGGGGTTTAATGTTAACATTGGAAGATAAGAGCAACTGCAAATCTGGAAAGATGGTTATCCACTGAAAGGCAAACATACAAACACATCACATGCCTTGGACACTTTGTCACAAAACAAATGCAAAAATATTGCATCTTAGTCACATTATCTGTGCCTAAAATATTCTTCTTAAGTTCTAAATTAAACTCTTTTATCACACTAAAAAAGGACTGATTTAAAAGAAAATGTAGGATAGTATCTGTGCCCAACCCAATTGGTTCATCTCTCATCCTTTAAAATGAAGATCCTGAATGGCAATAGAATAGAATAGGAATAGGAATAGGAATAGGAATAGGAATAGGAATAGGAATAGGAATAGAAATAGAAATAGAAATAGAAATAGAAATAGAAATAGAAATAGGAATAGAATAGGATCTTGGAGATCTTCTAGTCCAGCCCCCTGCTCAAGCAGGAGGACCTATGCCATCTCAGACAGATGAATGTCCAGTCTCGCCTTAAAAACCTCCAGTGATGGAGCTCCCACAATTTCTGGGGGGTAATTCAAGATTCTTCTTGAATTGCTTTTTTGACACGAGCCCACATATTCTAGAAATTATTATTCATACATCTGCACAGACACTAAATATCTTTATGCCTTTGCTTTTTTTTTGGAGGAATTTTAAAAATCCCTTTCAGTTTTCACCCTTCAGTCAGTTTCCTTCCAAATATTTGCCATGTGGGACATGACAGAGTTCAGACTGTCAAGTTATGGAAAGCTTAAAACTGCACATTTTCTTTCTCTGACAAGATATGTTAATTCGTGTATTCAGCAGCCATGGGGGTATGGGACAAGGCAGGGGTCTTCAAACTTGGCCCTTTTATGACTTGTGGACTTCAACTCCCAGAATTCCTCAGCCAGGCACGCTGGTTAAGGAATTCTGGGAGTTGAAGTCCACAAGTCATAAAAGGGCCAAGTTTGAAGACCCCTGGGATAAGGCATCTGAATGCAATAAACATAAAACATTGATTAAGTGTTACCACTAACAATGAACATTTGTAGGACTTTTCTGAGAGTTCAAAGCATGGCGCACCCATTAAGTGTTATAAATATCCGGTATCCGGTTGTCCGTCACTATCCCCCCCCCCATATCACTTGCAGGTGGAAGGGCTGGCTGTTTCAGGGACACTTTTTCCCATCTCAAGCCTTCCTCTGGGCATTCATGCTATCTGAGGTAAAGTGGGTGGCAATCAAGCAAAGAATCTTCTAAGTTTTGACAAGTTTAAAATGGATGGATGGATTTTAGAATAAAACAGATTAAAATGGATGGATTTTAGAATAAGAAGTTTTACAAACTTAAATTTGCCATGCATTTTAATGTTTATTGAGTTCCTGCCTGCCTGTGTGCCTTCTATATAAAAATAAAAATAGAATATAAAAATAAAGGTTTTACAAATTTACTTTGCCATGCATTTTAATGTTTCCTTCCTTCCTTCCTTCCTTCCTTCCTTCCTTCCTTCCTTCCTTCCTTCCTTCCTTCCTTCCTTCCTTCCTTCCTTCCTTCCTTCCTATTATATAAAAATAAAAATGTGAGTGCAATGGCTTAAACAGCTGACTGAATTGATGGCTGAGACTAAATATGGATTAGGGACACCGCACTAATGCGCTATTCTTTGTTTCATGATTCATGATTCATAACAGGTTATCATAAAACAGTCACTGTTTTCAGTCCTTTAAAGGTTACTTTTGAAGTCTTTTCTGGATTGATTGATTGAATTCATATTTTATATGGCCCTCAAGCCACAGTCCTTATGGCTGCTTCCAGTAAAGCTATTAACAAAAAAGAAAAGGTAAAATGCCAAAAAAAACCAAAAAACTGAAAGTGAGAGAAAAACAAAAAACCCAAACCCCTTTTAAATGCATGGAGTGGCACTAATTACCAAAAATTCAATAGGCAAATATCATTTTCCAATCACTAAGAATCACTAAAAGTTTTCTCTTTGGAGAGGGCAGTTCTGTTCTCGTGTTCTGCCAACATGGAGACTAATTTCTGACTTATCCAGTTCTCTTTCCTCTCTGCCCTTTGATGCCTTTTTTGTCTTCTGATCATTCTTTTGTCCTGAAAAGTTTGTGAGGGTTGATAATGAACAATTAAAATGTGCCCACCTTCTTTGCTCAACTAGAAACAAAGCAGTGTTGCATGGTTTTACATACAACATTATTTTGGGTTTTAATTTGGAGGACAATGTTTTTATGGAGTGGAAAACTCTGGCTTGCTACAAATTCATATGTACGTGTGTGCATATGTGTGTATGGGTATGCATATTCAGATGGATGATATAAAGGGCTGCCAGTTGTTGCTCCAGACTTTGATTTGTTTGTAGAAATGAGTTTGCAATTCCTCGCCTTTTCTCGTGAGAGTCATCCCTTCTGTGTTGGCCTGATTTATACCAGTTAATATGTAGTTTGTTTGATTTGGGGTTAATCTAAACCATAATGTATGCATTATTGTGATATGTAGACCATGGTAAACATGCAACTGCCTAGATTCATATATCTGTCTAAAACAGGGTTGGCAGGCTGCAGCATTTTGAAAGTCATTAAACATTAGCTCTCAATGTCTTTTACCATCAGCCATCCTTTTTAATGATATCTGCAGGACGTTGGATTGCCTGTCTAAATCATCACATAATTTGTCAGATTTTGGCTTAGTGTATGGTGTAGATACGACTGTTGTAGTTTATATGATTAATGGCTCAATGCAATATGCAAGTCCAAGCCTGACTACTTCAAACGGGGTTCAATATTTTCATATGAGTTAATGTGCAGGATGGACCAGGGGCTGCTGTCATCCCATTTTGGTTCTCCCAGTGGCTGTTCCAAACAAATGTGGTCAACATCACAAGCTGAACCATACCATGAATACATTTTTTTGTTTGTTTGTTTTCCTCTGCCTTGATGGCTTTTTCAGAAAGGTTGCATTTAAAAAAAAAATCTTCTTTTTAGCAAGAGGAATCTTTTGACCCTGGAGTACTATCCAGTTTTCCTTTATGCTTCTGTTTTTGCTTTTGGTTTTTTATTGCCTTGTACTCTGTATAGATTTGGAAGATTGGAACAGTTTATAATGGGATTAAATGAATTAATCTCTATTAGAATGCACAAGGTTCCAGCTGGCTATAGGTTGCTTTCTATACATCCAGCAACATCCATCTACATTTGCATGCACATGATAGAAGTAAGTCTTCATCCTGGTTCATCCAAGCCAGGAATAAATAAGCAAACATGGCGACTGCTTTGGGAAGAAGGTTACAGTTTATTGCAGAAGAAAGATGGTCCTTGCAAGAAGGAGCAGAGGAGAAGAAAGAGACTGAGCACATGGGTAGAAGGTTTTTTATACCCCCTCTAGCCCTGTTTGGAATAGTTTCCTGTTCCTGTGGCATGAACTTTGAGGATATTTCTGAGTG
>NW_015387275.1:7837-66138 GCF_001527695.2 Protobothrops mucrosquamatus | reverse complement strand
ATTCAACTTTCTGATGGTTTTACATCTGCATTTGTATGGGGCTAGGTCTTGCTTGAGGCAGAGAGATTTGGAGCCAAAGTTGGTTTCTACTTTTTAAAATACTTTTGAGGAAATATATATTTCTGCCTCCTTTTAATATTTCCTTCTCTGGGCCTCTGACTTCCCACACACATTTGCTTTGCCTTTTCTTCTCATTCTGCATATTTAACTTTTCTCTGTTTCAAATGATAGTGCATACTCTTATTAGGAAATGCAGAATACATTATTGCAGTGTATGTGATCTCCCCTCCATGCAGTAATGCTATGATTAAAGAGAATGGCCCAAGGTCTTCAGTACAGATGCATGAGGCACTCAGCCCTCTGGCAAAATGGTGCAGGTGAATGAAGGATCTTGGAAGGTTTAATTCTGTGCTCGAGGCAAAGGACACAAGAATGTGGCCTTTCTTCCACGATAAAAGAACTGTTCAACCCATAATATTAGTTGGTTTATGATTCAGTGTCCCGGGAGAAGCTCAGGAAATGTGTAAATTCAATAAACAGCCTCTCTCCTTGCTAATTAAAAATCTTAAATTGAGGATAACGTTGCTTAACAGCGAAGTGATGTTCTTGTGCCTAGAACGTGGTAATTACAAGGTACAAGATAATTATAAGGTGATGCAACAAGTTGCAACCAATATTATCTCCTTACAACTCTAGAGAGGCTGGATGTTTTATGTGCAAGTTTCCTTGGATCTGGAATTGCTGACCAGGATTTCAGCTGAAATGATGATGGTCAGACTGTCCATCATTATTTTGATGGCTCACAAGTGGCTGAAGAATAACAGTTAGGCTTGTTCCAGCCACAGGCTGGCAGTGCTGTCATTAGGAGAACAAAGCCTTGGCACTAGAAACCCAAGCATTATAACTGCACAAATGGAGTCTTGTCAGAGAAATGGAGGCCAGGACTATTTGGCAAATCTGTGGGGTTGAGTTGCCCAGCAGTTTTAAGAAGATTAGAGCCAAGCGAGGGTTTTGTTGCCAAGCAAACTGCAGAAGAAGACATTTGACAAATGAGAATCTTAAGGACAAAATTTTGAGAATAGACAATGCCCATTTTCAGCAGGGCTGGATCATCACATAAGACACTGAGGGCTAGTCTTACAGATTAACTCAAAAAGTGTGTTAATTGCTATACGGAAGGGAGGGAGGGAGGGAGGGAGGGAGGAAGGAAGGAAGGAAGGAAGGAAGGAAGGAAAGAAGGAAGGAAGGAAGGAAGGAAGGAAGGAAGGAAGGAAGGAAGGAAGGAAGATCATGCTTTTTGGCAAAGGGGGTGAGTAAGAAGTAAAAGAAAAGGCAGGAGCTTGATTCTTTACAACAAGTATTAAAATTCATCTGGTGAGCCTCTCTTCCAGAGAGCAAGGGCTGATCTTCAGAAGCATTCACATTCTCCAGCAGCAATTATCTGCAGACCTATGTGCTCCCGAAAGCACATTGATTTTGATGGGTTATCGGAGGCCTCTCAGTCAGAAATCCCCTAAGTTCATAGGAATGAGTTAATTGGAGGAGGAGGGAAATTCCTCTTCTAATCAAGTAAATGCAGTAGTTGCACTGACTCATCATTTCAGAATTGTGTACGTTTTTCCTAATTTGTGCCTTGAGATCCATTTTGGTGTAGCAGATAAGGCACCAGCGTCGAAACTGGGAACCCAGGAGTTCTAGTTCTTCCTTCAGCCAAAACCAACTGGGTGACCCTGGGCTGGTCACTCTGTCTTAGGCCTAGGAAGAAGGCAAGGGCAAGCCACTTCTGAAAATTTGTCAGGGAAACTTCATTTTGCTAGCAGTCGAAATTTACTCGAAGGCACCCGCAAAAAATGAACAAAAGGTTCTGCATCACAACACAAAATCCTCCTGAGACCCAAAACAGGTGACTCTCAAAGAGCCCTCAAAACCCTTCCAAAAGTTTTCACCAAATGCAGAATGACAGAAGGGGACATTAATAAACAGAAGGGAGTAATCAAACTAAGTATATTCATGTGGATTAATCTTAATTAAATTTAAATGCAAATGAAATGAAATTAATTACAGCTTTTGCCGTGCCAACTTTTTCAAACGCAGCCTGAGGGCACTGCCTCAAAACTCCTAGGATGCTTTTGGTTCAGGAAAAAAAAAAGATATGGAAACCTATCCTGCTGTGAAAAATAGCAAATATCTTGTCCCAAGTTGGACAGCTCATTCGTTTTGCTCAGTTAGTATTTATGTGTGGCACGGAGGCTAAAGTAATCAGTAGAGATTTCATGAAAAGTGCCTCGTTCTTTTATGACTAGTACTTTTATTGATACCTTCAATTGTAGGATTCATCAGCGTGTAGCTTAAAACCATAATTCCCCCAACATTTGTGGGCAGAGGAACTGGGAGGTAGACAATTTCTCTAGAAAAGGGAGATATTTTCCTGTAGTTCTTGATGAGCACAGTATAGCTACTGGAAAAGTCCTAGAGGAAGAGTTCCTCCGTCACCTTTTGCCTTCAGGTTGAATGGAAGTGTGAGTAGCAAGAGACACTTCAAAGACCAGAAAAATTATACATAAAGAAAGATGGATATTCACACATGCCCTTTGGGGTATATACCACTAAATAAGTGCACCCGTGATCATTTTTTAAAAAGAAATCTTTCTCCTTTGAAATAAAGTTCAAAAGCAAATTCTCTTTCATCCAGTTGAATTAGGATGGGTTAAAAGAAGGCAGAAATGCATGTGTGTGGGTTTTTTTTTTTTTTAAAAAAATGTGTTGTTTCTTCTTTGTTTATAAAGAGGGGAGAAAAAGAGAGACATAAGTAGCACCTTGCTAGATCAGATCCCTGCCTGTCTACTTCTAACTAAGTCATCCTTAATGGTACTGCATCCCCATGGAGAGAAATAAGCAGTGGGGTACAAAAAGGCTCCGTCTTAGGCCCAGTACTCTTCAATATCTTCATAAATGACTCACATGAGGGAACAGAAGGGGTACTCATCACATTTGCAGATGACACTGGCATGAATAGCCAACACCCCAGAAGAAAGCTCAGGATCCAAAAATATCTTGACAGACTTGAACAATGGGCCCTATCCAACAACATGAAATTTAATGTGGAGAAAAGCAAGGTTTTACACTTAGGCAGGAAAAACCAAAGATACGAGTACAGATTAGGCGAAACCTGATTCAAAAACAGTAACGGTGTTTTAAAAGAAGCGATGCGCAGTAGGCAAAATAAAACACAAATGCATCTGAATCAAAAGATAAAGTAATGCACTGAATGATGACTCTCAAAGGTCAACATCGTTCCCACAGCTCTGCTCTGCTCAGGTTGCTTCTTAAACACTAGGATTTTCTTACCACCAACTTACTATCACCAGACCTTCTTTTCTACAGCAGATCATTCTGGAGTAGCCCTATTTTTGATTTTTAAACCTCAAATGGTGAAATTTTTGAGAACAGGGTGAAATAACGTGTGGGCTAGGTCAGAGCTTTTGGGTCCAAGACAGACATGGACAGCCAGTTGGTGACTTAACCTGTTTGGGTCATCCAGACAACCTCGCTCTTCAGATATCCGTCTTGGATCACCTCACCCAGGAGGACTGTTAAGGCAGTCCCATAAGAACATGGTTGCAATTTTCACAAGGTTTAAATAATATGGATACATTTGTCAGTCTTACATTTGGGACAATCTATTCTTTTTTTTTTTTTTTTAATTTCTTGTCTGCGTGACCATGTCAGATTTAGTGTAGGGGAGCAGAATCTTCATTATAGGAAAATCACCGGCATTAGACTTTGCTTCAGTTTTTGATTGCTCAACACATTTGTTCCTTTGGGGAATGACACTTCAGCTTCCGGTTGGGTTCTCAACTTGGCTGGCTTTGCAACTGCAAGATTAGCATGAAAGTCTCTTTTGTATAAAGAAACATGACACAAGCCGTGATGAACATGTCTCAGTATGCTCATGTAACACTCTGCAAGCTGCATGTGCTCCCAGTTTGCTTCTGGGTGAGATTCAAGGTTCTGGTTGTTATCTATCAATCCCTACATGGCACAGGGCCTGGTTACTTGAGGGACTTCCTGTCTCCCACAGCATCTGTCCAGCCATCTGAACTGGCAGGGTTGGTGCCCTCCAAGTTCCTTCTATTAAACAATGTCCTCTATTGGGATTCTGCGCCTTCTCTGGAGCAGCACCTGCTCTGTGAAATGAGGTTCCCTCACGATCCAGATGGTCCTCAACCCACTGGTGTCTCAAGGAAATCTGAAGACCTGGGTCTTCTTCCAGACATTTGGAAAACATCACCGATTCAGATTATTTTCTTTGTTTTCACCCAATTTATTATGCTGCCATCTTTATCTCTCTTTTTTCGTTTTAATGTTTTAAGTAACTTCTATATTGCACTGGTATTTTTCTTCCATTCAGTCATGTCTGATTCTCGGAGACGGCCTGGACAGGTCCCTACAGTTTCCTTGGCAAGATTTTTCAGCAGTCGTTTGCCATTGTCTCCTTCCTAAGGTTGAGAGAAAGTGACTGGCTCAAGATCACCCAGCAGGTTTTATCACTAAGGCAGAACTAAAAATTTCTATCCTGATGCCTTAACCACTACATAAAACTGTCTCTTGAGAGACACTGTACTCAGGGTGGAATTTTATAATAATAATAATAATAATAATAATAATAATAATAATAATAATAATAATAATAATAATAATAATAACAACAACAACAACAACAACAACAACAATAATAATAATAGTAATAATAATAGTAATAATAATAGTAATAATAATAAGAATAATAATAATAAGAATAAGAATAATAAAGTTGGAAGGGACCTTGGAGGTCATCTAATCCAACCCCAGTTTTGGTCACCACGATGTAAAAAAGATGCTGAGACTCTGGAGAGAGTACAGAGAAGTGCAACAAAGATGATTAGGGGACTGGAGGCTAAAGCATATAAGGAACGGCTGCTGGAATTGGGTATGTCTAGTTTAACGAAGAGAAGGACGAGGGGGGACAGGATAGCAGTTTTCCAATATCTCAGGGGCTGCCCCAAAGAAGAGGGAGTCAAGCTATTCTCCAAAGCCCCTGAAGGCAGGACAGGAAGCAATGGGTGGAAACTAATCAAGGAGAGAAGCAACCTAGAACTAAGGAGAAACTTCCTGACAGTTAGAACAATTAACCAGTGGAACCACCTGCCTCCAGAAGTGGTGAATGCTCCAACACTGGAAGTTCTTAAGAAGAGACTGGACAGCCATTTGTCTGAAATGGTGTAGGGTTTCCTGCCTGAGCAGGGGGTTGGACTCGATGACCTCCAAGGTCTCTTCCAACTTTATTATTATTATTATTATTATTATTATTATTATTATTATTATTATTATTATTATTATTATTATTATTATTATTATTATCAACAAATTGTTGAATCCTGAAAGAATATCGTACTGATACAAAAATCTGACCTTGATGGCTTAGAAAGAGCCACAACAATAAAGCGCCAGGATAGCCCTCTGTGACTCCTCTGAGATAGAGATGGAGGTGGTTTAAATTACCATTGTAATTGTCTCTAATTGTCTCTAATCTACACTGCAGTATTTTGAACTAACAAAATTATCAGCCGAGAAGATGCCAATGACTGATGGATGTTAGAGTTCCCCTGAGGAATTGAAGACTTCCCTTAAATCAATAAAAGTGTCATAAAGAGCGTCTTTGGTAGGGCTTAAGTGGTTTTCAGCTAAATGGTGCAAACGGCACCGATCCATGGTGGAATGTCCTAATCTAAAATCTATTTGGGGGTCAAGATATTCTCTGAATGTATCCAATCTGAAAGTTTATGATATAGAAATCAGGCACAGAGTTTGCTACTTATTAATAATCAGCTATTTGGGTGAAAGCTGGATTATAACTATGACCTTTCTTGTATAACGGAAGAGTAATTGAATCAAGACGCTGTTGGGGAGCAATAAAGAGTTATTAATGGCAGTAAACAGGGGGGCTAACACGGATCCATCAAACAGAGTTATTTTCAACTATTCTGGGAAAATTATATTTTAGCCACTTTTCAATTCTAAGGATTTTTAGCTCTGAGACCAGGGGATTTGTTTACATATTGAACACGGAGAGAATTTGACAGCAACAAAATACTTTTACAAGTGCCATCTTGAGATCCTTCCTTCAGCTAACAATGGCTCTGCTCATGCTGAATTTTTCGGTAAGCTATCATTTGTCTTAAACTTGGTTTACTGAATAAGCCACAATAACTCATTGTGATGGGATTCACATACCAAATCTAAGTCTTTGCAGGCGAATCGGGTTATAGCAAAAGGCTTATTAATTTTCCATGAAGTGTTTTGACCTTTTCATATAGTCTCAGTTTAATATACAGTATATTATAGTATTGTATACACACCTCTATTGTGACTGACGTGGCAAGTCACAAAGCCACGACAAGTCACAGAACACCCATTTAGCAGAAGGCAGTCTACTGAAATTGTTCCTGGCACTTTTTCTAGCCTTTGTTCTCCATCTCAGAATACCTGTATTTATGGTGACCAGGTGGGCTCATTAACTGTGCTGAAATTACCTGTTATATTTATTTTCCAACACTGCCCTTAAGAAATATGCAAGGTCCAGAAGTATTCTTGAAAATAAAGAAGTCATTTGAGGTAATAGTTTCTTTTGTGGCTTACTAGAATTTATTTCTTGGTAGTTAAGTAACTATATGTTTACAAGATGTTTATCCTTTTTTTCCCCAAACGGGACTGTAAGAAGCTAGGACTCATTCTGTTTTGGGGGGTGGATAACATATGTGTAGTATACATCTTGTGTAGTGAAAAGACTCATAATTATTTGACTGGACTTAAAATCTGACAAAATGTCTGGAAAAAATGTGCTATTAAAGAAGAGTTTAGCCCAGCTAAGAAGAACCTATGGGGTCATAAAATAGGTCTTATCAACTTCTCTGTAGCTGTTGTGGAAATTATCATGAAGAGCAACCTCACCATATAATCATCATTACTTTATCTTCCCACCTTCATAGACATCCTTCTTTGTGGGATCTTTGGTGCTTTCTGACCTTGGTTGTTGTTTTGTTATCCAACTAGGTAATCTCATCAGCACTCCTAGCAAACCGCACACACACTAGTACTTACGATGCTACTTAGTCAGGTAATTGAAGATCTGCAAACAAACAACCAAGAACTCCGTAGTTTACTCTGAGGCACGGATACAGTATTCTCTTCCTCTTTATCCTTCTTTGTTCAAGGCAGGCTAATTTTCCTGCCACTGCCGTGTGTGTGTGTGTGTGTGTGTGTGTTAGTTACTCTCATGAAACAGAATTATATTGCAAGTATCATCAAAATGATTCTCTAGATCAGACATGTCAAACTCGTGACATCACATGATGTCACGCAACATATCGGGACGGTTTTGCCATTGCCGGCAATGGGGTGGACGCAGCTTCCGGATGACGCATCCAGCCCATGGGCCGACAGTTTGACACCCCTGCTCTACATATTGGTTTCATCAATATCTAGAGAATATCTAGATATTCTAACCCTGCCAGATTAGATTGGCTGGGCAGATGCCGTGGGAGACAGGCAGTCCCTCAAGTAACCAGGCCCTGTGCCATGTAGGGATTGATAGATAACAACCAATATCTAGAGAATATCATTTATAAAGAGTAAAGAATGAGGTTGAGAACAAGAGAAGGATTGTGCTATACAGATCACCACAATTGTTGATCTGCAGTTGTTTCTTGTCATTTTCCTGCTGATTCTGGATAAAAATAGACCTTGACATGCACCAAGAAATTCCTAATGGTTTCTATTCACTTGATTCATGTGAGCATAGCTTTCTCTTTCCCCCCACTGCCTCCTTCCCCCACATGCATACTTAAATGACAATGGTTAGCAACACATTCATGACATCAAACTTCTTATCTGTCTTTTTATTGGACAATCTGGGTGAGATGGAGTGCACATAAAGCCAATACATAAATAATAAACTGCTCCTTGGGAGAAAAGAGGGAACAGTTAAAGGGTGTTAAAAGAGCTGAATTTGAGTTCTGTTATTGGAAGCCATAATTTATAAGCAAGCTTTGAGGTGTTCTGTCTTAAGAACACTAGTCGTAATTAGAACCGGTTTGAAAACGACTGGTTTCATACATCACATTAAACTACTCTTTGGCTTGTTTGCTTTTAGCCCTTTGCCATACCTGCCACTAATATCTGCACTAATTCCAGTATTTTGTTTAGCTGAGTTTAGCTGAGTTAAGACAGGATTGAAATACTTGTATCTCTCCAGGTGAAGGTGAATATCTCTTAAGAACCCTATTCTATTTGATGTTGCTGCTGGGATATTATAGTCGATCTGGTGGGGAACCATGGGGAGTTTGCACATTGTGATATTGTGACTCAAGGCAATTCATGTACTGTGCATCACTGGCATTATGGCATAACAATGCAAATTCTACAATGCATATGATTTACCTAATGTATGAAGAAGTCTGTGGCATCATCATGGCCTATACCAGACTCCTGTGGCCACAGCTATCCCATCCCTGGTACAGTATATGGGTTAGCATTTTCAATAAACTGAGCCAATTGTGGTTTGCTTTGATTTACTCAATCCATTACTTCGAACTCTGCTTTCAAAAACTTCTTTTTCTAAAGAAGTACAAGGCAAGAGGACCTCAGATGTTACAGGACCCTAAGATAAGGTGTCTCCTGTCATATCTTCTTGATCCAGCAATTTAGGGGGGGGGGAAATGAAATCAATGTTTATGGAAGTAGTTTCTTAAAAACAGAGCTAAGACAAAAATGTGCAGAAATGTGCAGACAGAAATGCACTTCAATCTTTATTTACCTTGCTGGATTGGATTCCAGGGGCATGCTGGGATAAAACATTTAGTCTGCCTTTACATCACTTGGTGCCCATCCCTCTCTCTATCCCTCCTCTTCTTTCCGACCACCATTTTGAGGTTATATTAAAACTGGAGCTGGACTTCCTACTTCTAATAATTTTTGCTCAGAAGTTTAATAATATTTGATCTTCCTCATTTCAGTGTTTTAATATATGGCAAACAGATTTTTCAATTTTATGAATCCCCATTTACTGGAAGCGTTGTAAGGATGACCTTGGAGGGCAACTTAATTCTTTCCTCCCTTTTCTTGCCTGAAGTCATAAAAAGCTCATCTCCGTTCTTGCAATATCTTTGAATTGGGTTAGAAATAACGAAGGGAATGGACTTATCCTTAGGATGCAAGTGGTTCCTGATACTGATTTGGAAATTATACAAAGCCACAGAATAGGCAGAATTCGGTAGTGCTGTGGCTAATCTAGAGAGCCAGCTTTGCTAAATTGGCAAAACAGTGTGCAATTGTGTGAGTTTTCCAGAAGTAATAATAATAATAATGATAAAGTTGGAAGGGACCTTGGAGGTCTAGTCCAACCCCCTGCTCAGGCAGGAAACCCTATACCATTTTGGACAAATGGCTGTCCAGTTTCTTCTTAAAAACTTCCAGTGTTGGAGCATTCACCGCTTCTGGAGGCAGGTTGTTCCATTGGTTAATTGTTCTAACTGTCAGGAAGTTTCTCCTTAGTTCTAGGTTGCTTCTCTCCTTGATTACCTTCCATCCATTGCTTCTTGTCCTGCCCTCAGGCACTTTGGAAAATAGCTTGACTCCCTCTTCTTTGGGGCAGCCCCTGAGATATTGGAACACTGCTATCATGTCCCCCATCGTCCTTCTCTTCGATAAACTAGACATACCCAATTCATCAGGTTGGATAGTTTTAAAAAAAGGACAAGGAAACAGAAGAAGTGATAAAAGCATGAGACAAATCAAGTACTGACAAAGATAATATATACAAATTAACCACACAATTTTCATTTCAGTTTAGTTTCAGTATGGAGATTTCAGGCTAAGGTTGTGTTTGGCATTGAATCTTGGTAACTGGAATAGTGTTTGACAGTACTCAGATACTGCTGGAGAACAAGCCATTGGCAAACCATTCTAGATCTTTTTTTGTATGCACACATATTTAGGGTTGAAGCTCAGTGATTTCTTATCTACACTTGCCTTTCTTAGTGTTTTGGGTTAGCTTTGTTATGCAACCTTGATAAACAAAGAATGAGAAAATGTAAACTTTAAATTCACTCTTTTGTAGAGGCTTTCTTTGCCCAACACAGAAAGTCCAAGACACCCTATTGAGAACAGAAATTTCATTGGTTGAAGAGAGACACTGAATGAAGAACTACATGTACCTCCAAAACGTACTGATCTTGAACCTTTATTTTGTCCTAACATAGCACTTCATTGTCTTAGTACATTATTTATTTATTCAGCTCGCATCCATCTTTAGTTATCAAACTTGTGTGCTGCCCACCATGCCAGCACTTCACTTCTCACAGACCCAACACAGTCAACATTTTTCCAAGGGTAAGGCAATTCAAACGACCATGTTTCCACTCTTTCATACAACAAGTGAGTCTGAATTTATTTTTGCAAGGGCATTTGCTTTACACAAAAGAACAAGCTTGCCAATGGTGTTCTCTCCACTCAGGAGCAAAAAGCACAGCCTCACTTGGGCTGTTTCTTTTAAATTTAAATATCTAAAGCTTTGCTCTTCCAAGGGTGCCCCACGAGCAGAACCTCAAGCATCTTAGCTATTAACCTCTTGATTCTCTTTTCAGCTTCCGAAGCCTTTCAGCAATCCAAAGAAATGATGCCCCATTAAACTTAAGCTTGGTATGCTCATGCGCCTGTAGAGACATGTGAGAGGGAGAGAGAGAGAGAATGTTTGCCTATGGAAAATGTGCACAAAAGTGAGGAGGGGGGAATAGTTCAGATACATATGGAAATGTCTAATGAATATTCCCATTGAAGATAGGCTTTGAACAGCGGCTAATTATAATTAAATATTTCTCATTATCCTTAGCTAAGTGTTTCCAAAATTGGCTTATACAAGATTCTGATCGGATCTGGCAACTTCTGAGATGGTTCCTGAGACATAGTAACACTCAACCAAGAAATACATTAAGAGTGATTTAAAGAATCAAGGATATTCCATGCTTTAGAACAGTGATGGCAAACCTTTTAGAGACCGAGTGCCCAAACTGCAACCCAAAACCCACTCATGCATCGTCGGGTGCCGGGTGGGTGTGGCCCATTGGGTGGCCGTGGCTACGGTGGTAACGGCAGACTGGGTGAGACTAAAAAGTTCAAGCAATCAATTCCAACTTTGCGAGATCTTTTTTTTCCCCGCGAGAAGTTGAAATTGACTGATTGATTGAACCTTTTCTTTTTTTGCACATGGCGGAGGCCTAAAGCGAAAAGGTTTTATAAAACCCAGCTGAAGGCCTAGGACTGGGGCGACGGCACGCGTGCCCACAGAGAGGCCTCTGAGTGCCGCCTCTGGCACCCGTGCCATAGGTTCGCCACCACTGCTTTAGAACATCCAATCCAGATATTTTCTCAGGGAGTCTCTAGCAAATAAGCCTATCCACTGGTTCCCTACCTTGGTCTGCTGTAGTTTATTTGCAGAATAAATCACGACAAGGTTAATTTTCAAAACATATTTTTCCAGTACACACTAATATTATTACATCCACTTTTAAAAGCATAAGTGCTGGGATTGATTTTTTAAGTTTTGCTCCCATCCCAGCTTTTCTTTTGACTTCCTGGCACACCGTTCCTTTTCTGCCAAATGCCAACCAAGGGTAGCCAAGGTGCCCAAACCTGTTTTCCACTCTGACTTATCTAAGGCAGGGGTCCCCAACCCCCGGTCCGTGGACTGATATTGGTCCATGGCATGCCAGCAACCGGGCCGCACAAACAGGCAAAGCCCCATTCACGGGATGCAGGCAGCACACAAAATGACGCCCCCTTCAGTCCACGGAACAATCTCTCTCCATGTAACCGGTCCCTGGTGCCCCTGATCTAAGGGATTTGGGCTAACATACAAAGTGATGGAGACGCATCTGATAATGATTGTTACTGCTTGAATTTGGGAAGAAGCTGTTTAATTTGGCTTGTTGTTTATTTCCCCAAGAGTGACATTATGAGCCGGTTTGGATAGAAATTCCAAAGCAGGCAGCTGCATTTTGAGGCAGATCTCTGGAGAGATCAAAATGAAAAATGATGAAGTAGGCTGCAATAACTATAAAGCTATGTGCAAATATACTGGAAAGAAAAGGACACAGTGTGTTTTTTTAGTAATAATAGAACAGAAAGCTACTTTTATTGCTGCTGAAATTATTATTATGCAATCGTACAAAATGCCTGAGCATTAGGTGGCATACAAATGACTGAAAATATTTGGAGGCTAAAGATTTAGAAGAAAATTGGCAGCTCTGCTCTTCCTACATGTTTCGATACAAAGTAGAGAGAAAAAAATGACTATTAATTGGAATTTCAATAAGTTAGGAAGAGGGTAAGAAAAATGTCTAGCTGTTCTTTTTTTCAGTTGGCAAATTTTAGGAGCGTGCATGCTTCAAGAAAGATTGAAAGAAGAGCTTCTGCGTTCACACAAGCACAGCATATCCCATTCCTCATTAAAACAATCCACCTTTTTTCAGCCTTTCTTGTGACCCTGAAAAAGATATGGCTGTTTTAAAGAGTTGCGTTCATATTACATCAATTTATTAAAGCAGCTCCATCTTTTCCCAGGGTCACAGGGACAATTAAAAAAAAAAAGGCAGGCTTCTGTAATAAAGAGCAGAGGAAATGTTATTCTTCCAGATTATTTTTCAAATGATTCTTGCTCATTTTTTTCATAGCAATTAGCCTTCCTTGCTGGTTCTTTCATCGCTTCTCTGGTGCCATATTTAGTTTCAGTTACAAGAAAATCAACATATCTAAATACAAAAAATTCCCAGGCTCCAGCTATCTCCCTCTCCTCCCATACCATTTAGCATTGTCAGTGTATGATTTGTTGAACACTCTGTTTGAGCTATGGTTAGAGAGCCACAGACTGCCATCACTACCACTGGGAAAGCAAAATGCAGAAAAGACTGGAGCTAAGTTGAGGACTACTTATATATGATTAAATGTCTCACCCAAAGATCGTGGAATATGTAATCATTAGTTTCATTTTCAGTTTGCCCAGAGATTTCCCCCTGTCCCCTCCCACTGTTCCACTGCATCTCAGGATCTACTATGTTGCAAAGGCATGGGGACCACTTGTTCTCCATCTGGTCGTTGGGCATGATGATGATGATGATGATGATGATAATAATAATAATAATAATAATAATAATAATAATAATAATAATAATAATAATAATAATAATAATAATAATAATAATAATAATAATAATAAAGTTGGAAGGGACCTTGGAGGTCATCGAGTCCAACCCCCTGCTCAGGCAGGAACCCTACCCCATTTCAGACAAATGGCTGTCCAGTCTCTTCTTAAAAACTTCCAGTGTTGGAGCATTCACCACTTCTGGAGGCAGGTTGTTCCACTGGTTAATTGTTCTAACTGTCAGGAAGTTTCTCCTTAGTTCTAGGTTGCTTCTCTCCTTGGTTAGTTTCCATCCGTTGCTTCTCGTCCTGCCTTCAGGCGCCTTGGAGAATAGCTTGACTCCCTCTTCTTTGGGGCAGCCCCTGACATCATATTGATGATGATATAAATTTGTATGCCACTTGATTCACAATTATTATTGATGGCACGCAGCAATAGTAGTGTCAGGACATTAATTGTGGCCTGTTTTAGCAAGAATCAGCATTTAAAGAATTAAATGCACTGATTGCCTTAGGTTTCATATTCTAGCTTTGAAAATGCAAAAATGCAGGAAAAGGTTGCATTGCTGAAATGCAAATGCTAACATTTCTTAGAATAGAATAGAGCTGGAAGGGACCTTGGAGGTCTTCTAGTCCAGCCTCCTGATCAAGCAGGAGAACCTATACCATCTCAGACAAGTGACTGGCTAGTCCAGGGATAGGCAACCGTGGCTCTTTTATGACTCGTGGACTTCAACTCCCAGAATTCCTGAGCCAGCCATGCTGAGGGGAAAGACAGAGGTTTCCAAGCTGAGCCATGCTGGCTCAGGAATTCTGGGAGTTGAAGTCCACGAGTCATGAAGGGGCCAAAGTTTCCCTCATGCTGGCTCAGGAATTCTGGGAGTTGAAGTCCACGAGTCATAAAAGAGCCAAGGTTGCCTACCCCTGGGCTAGTCTCTTCTTAAAAACCTCCAGTGTTGGAGCACCTGCAACCTTAGAAGGCAAGCTCTTCCACTGGTTAATTGTCCTCACTTTCAGGAAGTTTCTCCTCCATTCCAGGTTGCTTCTCTCCTTGACCAGTTTTCAACCATTGTTTCTTGTCCATGTTCTTTCCATGTTATTCTCTACATTTGGGCAAGAGAGGTCTCTTCATTTTGATTTTTTGGCAGTTGAGAATTAGTGTTGCACTCAGAGATGAACTCAAATAACTTGTGGGTTTTCTATTTCCTATTGTTTTGTTTTAAGAGTGAATTAAGCATCTCACTGTGGTCCTTTGTTTCCATAAGAATTTTTTTAGCCTGGAAATGTAATATGAGAATGGATGATGATGATTAAAGATGACAGCCCCAGGTGATTCTTATTAGTTGGCATAAGCTCTTGCGTATTTCACGGGAATGTAACCCAAAATTGTGCTCAATATAATGATTTGATTGGAGGTTATCTCCAGCGAGATCTGGAGGATTGTTCCTGCTGAGATTGGCCTCTCTATGAACACCCGGTGGTTACCTTAAAAGTTTCAGTTCTTTTGCTCAGCTCTCATAAATTATCACAGAATAAGCCAACAATAACCATTTGAATTGGAGCTGCTGAGAAATTGCTTCCCTTGGATGTTCAGTTTGTGAGCTTTTCTTCATAAAAATAAACCTGAATGTCCATGTGCACTTCTACTAAAGTCTATTCTATGTGGTTTGGTTTTTTTTATTAAAATTAAGCATCCATCTACTATATGGAATATATAGTTACATCAGTCCATAGACTGGACAATTAAAGGCACACACAAATCCTCCAGGGGACTGCAAGGCGATCAAAACAATCAGTCCTAGATGAGATCAACCCTGACTGCACTTTAGAAGGCCAGATCCAGAAGTTG
This sequence comes from Protobothrops mucrosquamatus, assembly GCF_001527695.2. Lineage (NCBI taxonomy): Eukaryota > Metazoa > Chordata > Lepidosauria > Squamata > Viperidae > Protobothrops > Protobothrops mucrosquamatus. Next base: position 51,056 of record NW_015387275.1, on the reverse strand, counting down.
AAACTCAAATACTTTGGCCACCTAATGAGAGGACTCTCTGGAGAAGGGCTTGATGCTGGGAAAGATTGAGGGCAAGAGAAGAAGGGGACGATAGAGAATGAGGTGGCTGGATGGAGTCACTGAAGCAGTAGGCATGACTTAAATGGACTCCAGAAGATGGTAGAGGACAGGAAGGCCTGGAAGAACATTGTCCATGGGGTCGTGATGGATCGGACACAACTTCACAACTAACAACAACAACAACAACCAAGTTCTTAGTGTATTGTGTGAATCCAGTTATTAGTTTGTCTTGGTCTTGGTTAAGCACGTTATAGGTGAACATAGCCTGTGTTTGACATTTGAGAATCCCTGTCATGTATCACTGGAGCTTTAGTTATATCAGCCTCTGTTTAGAAACAAGAGGGGTTTATTTGGAGAAGTATGCCCACTTCTTTCTCCTGTGGCTTTTAATCTGGAAGAACAACTTGACCTAATTACTTGTTTCCATTGCCGAGGTCCAGCCCTAGCGGGAATTCTTTCATCCTGCTGGTAAAATAAGACGGGGATGGGCAAAGAGAAGATTCTTCCCTATGTTTTATTAAAGAGGACTGCCTAAAATAACATGTTTTCAAATTAAGGGCCAGCTCTTCCGTCCCTTGAGATAATTAGATTGGAAGTTCAGAAGAAAAGTTTAAATGGAGAGAAGAAGGGAGTATGGTTAACGAAAGAACGGAGAAGCACTTGTTAAACATTCCTGAAAGCACAGGAAGACGACTGTTCTGCCCTGTCTATTTATGATGCAATTTTCATATTTAATGAGCTTTGCAGCGTCTCTGTGGAATAACACTTGCAGGCTTCTTTCATCAAGATAATTCTTTTCTCAGAAGCGACATGAAGCTGGTATAATATTAAGCCTCAGGTATCTTTTATTTATTTATTTATTTATTTATTTATTTATTTATTTTGGGCGTGATGGATCAGTCAGGAGTGATTCTCACTCCTTTCGGTCGCCTCTCACTTTTAGTCCTTTTCCCCCATGTATTTATTTCTTTATTCAGATAATAATAATAGTAATAATAACAATAACAATAATAATAATAATAAAGTTGGAAGGGACCTTGGAGGTCATCTAGTCCAACCCCCTACTCAGGCAGGAAACCCTGTACCATTTCAGACAAATGGCTGTCCAGTCTCTTCTTAAAAACTTCCAGTGTTGGAGCATTCACCGCTTCTGGAGGCAGGTTGTTCCACTGGTTAATTGTTCTAACTGTCAGGAAGTTTCTCCTTAGTTCTAAGTTGCTTCTCTCCTTGCTTAGTTTCCATCCGTTGCTTCTTGTCCTGCCTTCAGGCGCCTTGGAAAATAGCTTGACTCCCTCTTCTTTGGGGCAGCCCCTGAGATATTGGAACGCTCCTATCCTGTCCCCCCTCGTCCTTCTCTTCATTAAACTAGACATACCCAATTCCAGCAGCCGTTCCTTATATGCTTTAGCCTCCAGTCCCCTGATCATCTTGGTTGCTCTTCTCTGTACTCTTTCTAGAGTCTATACATCTTTTTTACATCGTGGTGACCAAAACTGGATGCAGTATTCCAAGTGTGGCCTTACCAAGGCATTGTAAAGATGCATGGGTTCCTTGTGCTTTTTGTAGGAAGCTTGATTGTGCTTGTAGCTTGTCCTTTACCTTGGAGCTCAAGGTGTCAGTAACAAGAACCTCATCAAGGTGGTTGTGCTGAGGGAGAATGACTGGCCTAAAGTCACCCACTGAGCATTTGGAACGGAAGGCGAAGCTGAATGTCAACTTGGTTTAAGGAGCTTGTCCAATATTCCACACTAAAGTTAGCTCTCCTCCTTCCTCCTTATAATAATCATGTGAAATGGATTCAGCTGAGAAAGAGACATTGTCCAAAGCCTGTCCATTGATTTGAGATTGAAGTGAGCAGGTGTTTGAAGGATACATACAGCTGGGTGGAATCAAGATAATGAGACAAGCAAGGAACAAAATACTCAGAGGTACCCACAGTATTGGCCACCAAGCAGAAGTAAGTAGGGAAACAGGATGTTGAAATAGGATTTTCACTCAGCTAATTCAGGAGCTAATAAGTTTATTGTGAATGTGAACTGTAAAGAAAGGAAATGGTACATGATTGGTAGTGTTCATATTTGTGTGTCTGTGTGTCTGGGTATACATGTGTATACTTAGTTATATATCTGTCTTTTATATTTTTATATTTTAGTTCATCACACAGAAATACACTTTACACAAAAACTCATTAAAGTGTTTCTCCTTGTGTGTATATATATGTTCAGAAATGCATTTTCTACAACACGCTTACTTTTAAATTGAACCCTAAAGCTTCCTCCTCCCATTATGTATTCAAGATGGACAGTGATTAATATTTATAAGTTACTTATATGTAAGGGTGTAGGTCTATACATATGTTGTATATAGTATGTTTAAATGTGTGTTATGTATGTGTACACTTTGAGAGCAAGCAACTAAATTTCATTTTTAATGTGTGCCATTGTGTGCAGAGTAAAAAATAACAATAAAGGTTATCTATCTAAATCAGATTTCTCTATTTCCTTTTTTTTGTAAGCCAAGGACTGTGAACTGCGTGAAAAAATTAGAGAAGTGCAAAATCTAATTCTGTGCACATTTACACGTGGATCAGGAAAGTATAGATCAGTTCAATTTGCACCAGATTTCCCACTGGTCAAATTTCTTCAACCTCTTTAAGGTGATTTTGTGTCTTTATTTTTACATTTTTCCTGCTTCTCACATCATTAGTTTGTCAAAATGGGTGACATGCAACTAATTATCACCCATTAACCACATTCATTAAAAAATGATAAGAACCAAAATCAATATGATCTTAGAATCTCAGAATGATGTGCGTTCATACATGTGGTTCAGTTCTTATGTGGCTTTTCTCACCAGTAAGACCTCATGAAAAAGTTGTGTTTCAGTATGCCTGTACCCATCTCTTTTACTGTCAAAAATGTATAATAATAATAATAATAATAATAATAATAATAATAATAATAATAATAATAATAATAATAATAATAATAATAATAATAATAATAATAATAAAGTTGGAAGGTACCTTGGAGGTCATCTAGTCCAACCCCCTACTCAGGCAGGAAACCCTGTACCATTTCGGACAAATGAGTGTCCAGTCTCTTCTTAAAAACTTCCAGTGTTGGAGCATTCAGTGCTTCTGGAGGCAGGTTGTTCTACTGGTTAATTGTTCCAACTGTCAGGAAGTTTCTCCTTAGTTCTAGGTTGCTTCTCTCCTTGATTCGTTTCCATCCGTTGCTTCTTGTCCTGCCTTCAGGCGCTTTGGAGAATAGCTTGACTCCCTCTTCTTTGGGGCAACCCCTGAGATATTGGAACACTGCTATCATGTCTCCCCTCTTCCTTCTCTTCATTAAACTAGACATACCCAATTCCAGCAGCCTTTCCTTATATGCTTTAGCCTCCAGTCCCCTGATCATCTTTGTTGCTCTCTTCTGTACTCTTTCTAGAGTCTCAACATCTTTTTTACATCGCGGTGACCAAAAGTGGATGCAGTATTCCAAGTGTGGCCTTACCAAGGCCTTGTAAAGTGGTATTAATACTAACTGAACAATTGCAGTGATTCACTTAATAACTGAGACAAGGAAGGTTGTAAAATGGAGCAAAAGTCACTTAACAAATGTCTCACTTAGCAACAGAATTTTTGGGCTCATGTTGAGGATTACTTGTATTAGATCCGCTCTGTCTCCCAGTAAACCTTAGAAGGTAGGCTGAGTTAGCATATTTTCTAAGATTAATAGAAAGGGTTCTCTATAAAAGTAACCAAAGATGCTTTTTTGAAGATGTGTCGCTTCTCATCCCAGAAGCTTCTTCAGCTCTGACTGGATGGTGGAGAATGGAAGGATGTATACTCCTTGCAGACAGCTGGTCATTTGCACTCTTTTAGAGAGTCGTTGAGGCCACCTGGAGATTTATCTGTGTCATCAGGAGAAAGTCCAATTGCCTCATGAAAAAGCATCTTTGGGACAACCATGACCTGGATGACGGAGAATCTCCAGCTTTCCTCACAGGAGTATTGTGGAATAAAGGATGGTAGAGCTCTATTTAATTACCTTGTGGTCCTGAAGAATTCACAGGATATAAATCTAACAAAGACCAACGTGATGGTTACAATAGTAATAATAGCAATAGAATTATGACATTCTATTCAAAAGGAGAATATATAGGACATTTCTTTCCATCATTATCATCTTTGCAAACTCCTCCTTTTTAATTCTACTCTTACAAAATAGAACTGTTCTCAGAAGGCAAATAGCTGATAACTAATGTGACGCTGTCTCTAATAAAATGTCTGAAATGGACTTTGGTTAAAAGTAATTGGATTCTATAATAGCTCTTATCATGTTAATGTTGTTTCAACTGCTCTAGTTAAGGCCATTAATTTTGCTCTCATATATTCCCATTTTCAGCGGTGTCTGTGAATATTAGGTAAACATTTGTTTCTGATAGGATCCATAATGATTTGTCCAAGACATTTTCCTTTCCTCTCCAATTATTCCCTGAAATTTAATTTTTGAAAAAGAATAGTATCACACGTGTTAATAGAAGAGCTCCTTTTTTAAATTGGATTCATAAATAGGGAGTGAATGCCGTACAGTGCTTAGAAATTCCCATTGCCATTTCAGAGCTCCCAAATTGATCCATGACAAATGTTTAGCTGAGTTTTTATGGCCTCTCTGATGATATTTTATGAGATTGTTGTTGTTTTTTATTTGCACACTTGTTCAAGAAAGATGTGTTCTCTGCTCTCAGAATAACCATCTTGAGCTGTTCTTGAGCTGTTCATTCTGGCATTCATGACCTGAATATATATATATATATATATATATATTGGTTTATATTGGTTTAGATGTAGATCGGAATTGGACATACTTCTTGAAAAAGTAATAAGGATTCTTTAGTACCAGAAGCCATTTTTTTTATTTGAAGGCTGACAACACTGTGAGGATAATCCCTTTTTCCCCCTAGACTTTTACTGTAGAACTTTTAAGTATTTTAAAATTGTAGATTGTCCCAAAGATGCTTTTTCAAAAGACAACTGGACTTTGATTTTCTTGAAAATGTTTTACTTCTCATCCAAGAAGCTTCTTCAGTTCCGAACAATTTCAAGAAAAAACGAAGTCCAGTTGCCTATTGAAAAAGCATCTTTGGGACAGCCATGACCTGGATGACCGAGAATCTCCACAGACAAAATTGTAGATTGTTGTGTAGTTCTTTATTTGTGTAATTGTTTTTTTTTCTCATTTTTTTCTCATTACTATGTATTCAGTATCACTTGCAGGAAAATAGTGGGTGGTGGAGATTAATTAGATTAAATTCTGTTAAATATTTACTAAGGTGGTGATAAAATAAGAGCAGATTTACAGAATTGTTTGCCCTCCAGTTTTCTGAGTAATTGGCTGTTCTCAATTCCTAGAAAGAGTGACAAACTCTTTTCTTAGATAAACCTTGTAGAAAGGATGGATGACTGCTATTCAAAATTAAAATATGAAGTATAAATTATGGAAACACCATTAACATTTTTTCTGGCATCTCTTTTAAAGTTAAAGTGTCTAACACTACTAATGCTAAGCTAGCTAATGTTTCTAATGTTAATTTAATAGAGAACCAGTGATGAAAACAGCAGGCTAGATACGAAGAGATTCTGAATTCTATCCTGCCTTAGACACAAAACCAGCTGAGTGATCCTCAGCCCTAGGAAGCAGACAATGGCAAACCACTAATGAAATTTTCAACATAAGAACTCTGGGCATTTCTGCAGGCAATCACCAGCAGTCAAGGCTGATTCAAGGGCACACCCTACACACACACACACCCCACACACACAAACAGGCACACAAACACCCCTGATGTTGAAATTCATCTGAGCGGGATGTACCATCCATTCTAGATGAAAAGAAGGAAGATCACTGTGGACATTTTGGGAAGCATTACACACACTTTTTTTCTCTCCCTTTGTTGTTGCTAACCATCATGTCTTCCCAGAAAGTCCTCTAGTGATAGGACAAGATAGCAGGGGCAGCATTCTCATTGTCGCTGGCAACAGTTAGAACAATTAACCAGTGGAACAACCTGCCTCCAGAAGCGGTGAATGCTCCAACACTGGAAGTTTTTAAGAAGAGACTGGATGGCCATTTGTCCGAAATGGTGTAGGGTTTCCTGCCTGGGCAGGGGGTTGGACTCGATGACCTCCAAGGTCCCTTCCAACTGTATTATTATTATTAAACATTAATAAGCAGTTTAATTTCTGTGCTTTTGAAGTGGGGAGGCCATTTTACCTGGATGGAGCACTAACCTAGCCACAAAAATTAGATAAAAAGCAGAGACATCACCCTGCCAACAAAAGTACGTATAGTCAAGGCCATGGTTTTCCCAGTTGCAATGTATGTATGTGAAAGTTGGACCATAAGAAAGGCTGAGCGCCAAAGAATGGAGGCCTTTGAACTATGGTGCTGGAGAAGACTCCTGCGAGTCCCCTGGACTGCAAGGCGATCAAACCGGTCAGTCCTAAAGGAGATCAACCCCGACTGCTCTTTAGAAGGCCAGATCCTGAAGTTGAAACTCAAGTACTTTGGCCACCTAATGAGAAGGAAGGACTCACTGGAGAAGAGCCTAATTCTGGGAAAGATGGAGGGCAAGAGAAGAAGGGGACGACAGAGAATGAGGTGGCTGGATGGAGTCACTGAAGCAATAGGTGTGATCTTAAATGGACTCCAGAAGATGGTAGAGGGCAAGAAGGCCTGGAGGAATGTTGTCCATGGGGTGGCGATGGGTCGGACATGATTTCGCAACTAACAACAACAACAAAAATCGCCATTGGGTTTAATTTTTTGCTTCTTTTATATTACAAGTGTATACCTGTATTGCAAGTATTTCTATGTGGGTAAATAACAGGCTGCATAAACCAGTTTGATTTGCATCTCAAGGGCATTTGAAACATGTGGTTGCAGTAGGAGTTCCTTACGCATCTTCATAGAGGAGAACTCTTTTTTTAAAAAAAAAATGTCTTTGACTGTTTCTGTTAGCTTCTCTTTTTTTTTCTTTTTGCAGGTTTACAGGAACAAATCTTCCTGCTCCTGTAATCAGCAGCAAAAATTGGCTTCGTCTCCACTTTCTGTCAGATGGGAACCACAGACAGAAGGGTTTCAATGCACAATACCAGGGTAAGCTGCAGGATCCTGACTAGCCTCTAAAGCTGCCCCTTTCAAAATGTGTTTCAACTACAGTAATTCCTAAAATGGATTGCGGATGCACATGGCAATTTTCTATCCTAATTATTTTCCCTCTCTGTGTTTCTCATGTGCATTGGCTAAAATATTGGGACAAACTGTACAAATGTCAGCAGGAGAAATTGCTATTCCAGCAGCTTTATTCTCACTCAGTGGATGCGGTTGGTGACTTAATAATATAGGAAAACGGCATGCACTTTTCCCCTCGTACAACTGAGAGATGGGATATAAATAATAATCATTTGTACACATCCTTCCTAATACTCACATTATGTACGTAATTTTTGGAACAAAAACTGCATTTCAAAACTCAAGAGAAATGTGCGGTTAAAAAATAACAGTCATCCCAATCCATTAGTTGGATACTGCAAATTTTGTTGGTTTCCTTAAAAATACTCATCAGATACACTTCCCCCCCTCCCCAGCCTATTTCTAATATCGTACCACTTCCTCCTACACTGTGTTTTGCTACTGCATTCTTGAAAAGAGAGTAATTCAGTTTGACATTTATGCACGTGTAAGTCATTTTGATACAGCCAGTATATAATTGCATCAAGTTTACTTGCTTCCAGTTCTGTGTCAGAGAATAAATAATAATGGCATTCTGGGAGAAAATGAAAGACACAGGAATCAACAGGTATCAAACACCAGTACCAAAGAAAAGAGAGTTAATAGGGGCTTTGAATTATTGTACAATACCATTACTTTCAGCTGCTAACAAACTAGCATTTAGGTCATCCAATGCAGATTAGAGCCCAACATGGAAAATATGATGTTCAAGGTGGTCTGGGGAACAAGATGGAATGGAATTCTTTATTGGCCAAGTGTGATTGGACACACAAGGAATTTGTCTCCGGTGCATAAGCTTTCAGTGTACATACAAACAACAAAAGGGATGAAGCATACTCCATATGTGAAAGACAAAGAATTCCAAAAATAAATCAATGTCTACTTCATTGATTAAAGAAAGGCTTTTGTTGTCCATGCTGTGATAGATGATCTCAAAGGTCCCTTCCTATCCTTAGACTGTAAGATTTGAAACTCCCCGTTCTCATTATTTCCTCCGTCGATCCTTTTTTTTCCTCCAATACTTTTTTTTTGGCCATTAAAAGCCCATGATTCAATAAGCAGCAGTGTGTTAGGAAGTCTAAAATTCTGAAATAATTCCTGCTCCCCCCCTGTATGTATGTATGTATGTATGTATGTATGTATGTATGTATGTATGTATGTATGTATGTATGTATAGCTGATTTCCTAAATTGGTTTGAAGGAAAAACATGGCTCCAGCCTCATCTACGGGCGGGGGTAATGACTGAGATCAGACTGATGAGAGCAGCACTGCAGCCTCACAACACAAGCTTCACCACTTTGTATGTGTGTTCCAATTCTGCACGCATGCTGACAATGGGCAGAGCTTACAGCATAATGCCATAATGATGCTTCTATCTTTCTGACGAAAGCAACAAGATCCTGCTCACAATCCTGGCTTCATCTGACTTCAAAATCTGAATCATACTTGAAAAGGATCCCACTATTTGCACAAGCTGGGACACTGGGCACACACTCCCCTAAAAGTCTCTTGGTGTACACATAGCTTCTTTTGCACATACACCCCCCCACACACACACTCCAAAGCTCGGAGAAACATATTAACAATATATAACTAAATCAAATTTAGGTTTTATTCATACTCCCCTTTTTATGTCATTTTACGGAAGGCAGCTCCTGTGGTGCGTCTTACAAGGATGAGTGTGGTTATTGCCCAAAATGACATTTTACAGACCCCCGGTGTTACTTTGTCCTGTTGAATACAGATATGTATTAATTCAGTCCATGTTCTCATCTCCCTCCTCTAATAGTCAAGCCGATCGGATTAGGAACTTTATGAATCATCTTTCACATTTAATATGTTGAGCTATTGAGTCATAAACTTTCAGCTGAGCATCGCCTTGTAGACAGGATGTTGTTGAGTTAAAAAAAAAAAGGAGAGAGAAATCAGTCATGATTACTGCTGTGCTATTAAAAATACACCTGCTTGAATCATGCCTTCAAAAAAAAAAGTTTAAAAAAAATAATGTGAAGTAAAGATTTTTGCTGTAATTTCCTCTCTGATTAAGGCAAATGTCAGAAAGTTGTAACCCAGTGATTTTGGTAAACAGCATTTTTCCCCCCACCGACATAATATTTAAGTGTTTGCTATAAAATATAAGTTTCCAAGAAGTGGAAGTGCCAGAGGATATATAAAGGATTAAGAACAAATGTCTTATTGTTATTTTTTTAAAAGACTTCTGATTATTTTAAAGGCATTACTTCTTACTTTTCTATCCTTACGAAAGACAAATATTTGACATTTCAAAAGCAAACAATAGAGGTTGAAGTTATAGGTATTTGAGGACTGATTATTCTTGATCCTTCCACTTTCCACTCAAGTCACCTTTCCAAACTTTTTCAGAAAGCCAGAGTTGGTAGCCATTTCAATCCTTAGCTTCTATTTTGTGATCCATTTTAATTACTTTCCCCCAATTAGCTCTTATTCCCAAGATTTGCTAAATTCCATAATATTTGATGGAGCTCACTCAAGCAACCCACTGCAAATCAAATGTGAATGTCACGGTCTCATCATAGCTAATATTAGTGTCGGTAGCTTCTTACGTTTCATTGATCAGATCTAGAGAGATCTCAAGATTTTGCACATCTTAATGTATGGAGGATTGCATGTGTTTAGGCAAATGAGGGGCACCATGGTGTCAAAGGTAAAAGAAAACTATTGGAAATATATGTATGTTGATGCATGTGTGTGTGAGAGAGAGAGTAAAATAATAAAATAATATTTTTAATATTTAATATTCAATGTGGTGCTTGCTTTTTTAATATTTAAATATGTTATATGTTCTGAAATGGTGCATCAGTGATAACATTTCACCCTACACCTTGTTGTGTTTAATGGGGAACTTTCATGGTTGATTTATAGGAAAGTGATTTGTTGGTGTTGCTTGGAGAGATGGCAAACTGGTCAATCAGTGAACTTTTTTGTTAACTGGCAAGTCATTGACCGAGATGGGTGGCCATAGAAATCGAACAAATAAATATATATATATATATATTGCAAAGAAGAACAAGAGAAGTCCCCCAGTGCTTTGTTTCTTCTGGAAACATAAATTGGCTTTCCAAATAATCTTAGAATTAACTGGTCAGGCGAAATGCCTTCTTTTCTTGTAGCTTCTGCTTTTGTTGAATCTTCTTCTCTTGCATTCCCTTTTCAGTCAAAAAGCAAATGGAGATTAAGTCCCGGGGAGTGAAACTGATGCCAAGTAAAGACATGAACCAGAAGACATCTGTGTGTAAGTTTCAACCACCATTGCATGTTGTGTGAGACTGAGCACCTTGAACATCCCATATGACTTTCCAGCTATCACCAGAATGATGCCACTCTTTTTTCAAAATGGTAATGCTTGTTCTCCCTTCCTACCCTGCATTATTGCCTCACCTGCTCCGTTTAGTGCTCCGTTCGCAAACACATACTAACTCTGTAAGGGATGCCTGTGTGGGAGTGTGTGTATGTGTGTGCCCGTGCCACGTGCACAGTGGAGTGGACCATATGCTGTATATATTGTTAGGAGTCCTCTGCAGGACTGCAGGGATGTTGATTTCTCATCTGTATGTCTGTATGCACTCTACTAAGTAATTCAGACAGAAACAAATACATGTTTTGACAAACACAAATGTCAGAAAGCTTGGGTCAAGTGTTCAAAAACAAACAACGAAAGAAAACAATAATCTAAAACACGGTCAGGCTTCTTTTTCTTTCCTGATATATTAAATGTCATTGGGTCTATCTACTGCACATTTTCTTAATAAAGAAGCAATAGCTTTTGGACATTCCAGAAATGGTGTGTGTGTGTGTGTGTGTGTGTGTGTGTGTGTGTGTGTTTGTGTAACCATATGTTATTTTGTGTCTGAGATCTATATTTTCTTAGGGACCAAACTGGGACTGTCCTCAGAGGAGGACTCTCACCACAGAACTGGGCAAGTCACAATGGTACAAAAATCGAGCAGGACATTGTACTCTTTTTGAGGATACAAAGAGTCAAAGACAAGGCCTCTGTTTGCATGAATTGTCAAGGCAATGGGTGGCATTTAGGAAGGAACAGGATGGTCTGTAGCTCAGGTTCTAATGTAGAGTTATACTGTCCTTCTCACCTCTACAATGTTTTAGTCTGATTTTTTACATAGAAAGGATCTTCAAGACACTTGTTTCTTCTGCACATCTCGGAGTAGCCTTATTTCTTAAATAACTTTTGGGGCATATTTCCCACAAACACCAGCTACTACTGTGTTTTTTCATTAGATGTAGAAAAAAGTGAGCCCTTTTAAGAATGGGAGGAAGAACTCACTCCTATTCAAAAAGTTCATTGAACGTGGACATTCTGGGTCTTTATTCCATCTTGTTCTCCATCAGAGATGAAGAGACAGTAGACGAAAAAAATGTGTATTTACTGTTTTTCCAAGTGATCACTTCTGCTCTATTGCTCAGCTCTAGTTTTTCACCTGTTATTGTACAAATTAGCTGTAGATGATCTGATAATGGAACAGTTGAGGAAGAGTGAGGACTTTTCAGCTCTTAATATTTTCACTGTCGATAACATTTAAAGAACTTGAGAGCTGTTCTTACTGTGAAGAGAGTTTTAAAAACCTTCTCAAGACGCTAAGATATTTCACAGCTCAGATTGTTATATTTTGAATTGTAAGCCACCCATTGACTGAGAAAGGCAGCAATAGAAGTTGAATGAATGAACGAACGAACGAATGAATGAACGAACGAACGAACGAACGAACGGATAAATAAATCTTGACTGGTTTTATCTTTCTTAATTCAAAAACCTACCATGGACGACCCAATCTATTACAAACTGCTGTGTAATCTATTCCAAACAGAAGTTTATGTCAGAAACCTTGCAAGTTTGAGAAATGGAAATGAGAGTTTCAGATGTGTTTAACTACGTTTAGGTCTTGATATGAGAGATTAAGCTGGCATCTCACTTCCTTCAACTCCTGTCTAGCAACATTTCAGAAAAGGGCAGGTTCCTCTTAGCATGTGGGTTACACTTGATTTTATGGGTTTTGAATTCCCATGTCTCAGGAAAGTGACTCATATTACAATCTGAATACATTCATGGACATTTTCAATAAAGCAGTTTTGGTGCCATAATTCTTCTCTTTCTATAAGAATGTTCATAGTATCAGGTATAGTAATTTAAAATTTGAGGAAAAACAATATCATAGTTGTAGTTGTTAATAATCTTCCCAGTCAGCTTTGGTGTGTTTGTGTGTATGGTGCTTAGCATTGTTGTACTAAGTTACCCAAATACCAAATACTTCCTTCCTAGAGAAACATAGATATAAAGGTAAATCCCTCTCCTTCAACATGCTTTAACATTGGCAGATAACATTTCTGGGGTTCTTCCTTTCACAAGGTTGTGATAACCAATTGTGGACCCATTAATGGTTTTGATTTGGGGGAAACAATTTTTACTCATAAGCAGCCTCTTCACCATAGCTTCTGTTGAATTTAGAGCCTTCTGTGAGCGGGATGGGTGGTTGAGAAGTTTGATATATAAACATAAATAAATAAATATTGTATTGTAGTGAATTTAAGCCTTGAATTTTGCAATGAAGTTTTGACATGTGTAGCATGCGGAAATGAGCAAATCTATTGACCTCAGTTTTAGTCAGATTATTTTTCTCTGATAATACCGGTAGATTTATTCCTTGCCCTCTATTTCTGTATCAGTTTGTTTGGGGAGGGACACAAAATATTGTGGCTATTTCTGTGCTATAATTCAGATGGAGAGGAGGGGAAGGGGAGGGGTGTGTGCTTTTTCTAGCATGCATACTTTTTGCAAATGACTATCCAATAAAATAAGTTCTTACATAGCATCAAAAACATCAGCATGTTTGCATATGGATTCAGACCAAATAAATCTCTATTCCCTCTCTAATGACATGTTCCTCTGCCCCCATTGTGTTCACCCTTGTCATGTTTCTATTGCATCTTGGTGTGGCTGAACTGTTGAATCCAGATGTTGAATCAGCAGTGCCTCTTCTGCAACTGTCACCTTTCCGACTGCCGCAGCAAAGGTTGGCCTTGATAAGGGAATTTGTTTTAGTTACACACAAAAGATATTTAATATGCATCAGTCTCTTTGGGCAGAACCTGCAAGAAAGCATGGAATCATTGTTTCACTATGTCACTAGTAAACTGAGCAAACAAACCAATGGAAGTGTGGGAAACTCTGTTTTCTAGAATGGATCCTTGAGAAGCAGTTACGTATGAAGGATATTAGAGACTTGAAATCAACTCTTTCTCCCCTTACAGAAATTGCAGACATCTGATTCTCACCATTTCTAGTGTAGAAAGGAAATATTTAAATGTTTTCTCTGATGCAGCTGGCAATCTGTTTTCCTGGTCATATTTTGTTATTATTTTTATCAATATTTCCAGATAGGTGTTGAAAATAAAACAAGCAAATTAAGTCTTGAAGCCTCACATGCTGATGGAAGTCGTACTTGTGATTTGACCTATATATAAGATGAGTAATGATTACACGATTATTGTTTGCATTGAATCCAAACAGAAAGGTTATAACTGTGTCTTTTATTGAATTTCTGAAAATTAATAACACATGTTTAGCAAAAGATACAATATTTGGTTGACAGAAACTTTCATGCGTTTCTAACTGGATGAAAAAAAACTGATGTTCAGTTATTTATTTATTTATTTTATTTTATAGTTAAATTTATACCCCGCCCTTCTCCCGGAGGACTCAGGGCGGCTTACAGCCAGTTTAAAACAATCCCACATAAATACCCAATACAAATCTAAAATAATTAAAAATAAATATTTGAATTGGCCGCTCTATTAAAATTTTGTTAAAACCAATTAAAATACCCCCTAGGCCAGTCCTGCCTGCTGAAACAGCCAAGTCTTGAGGGCGCGGCCCTCAAGACTATGATTTGTTTTCCTAGATACTGCTTTTCAAATGCAACTTTAAAAGATTATTTGGGGGAAAAAACTCAAGGACTGAAGAATTATAATCAATTGTTTCAGAAAGTGCTTTCTGGCTGAGAATATTTTAAAACCAGTTGAAACGCTTTGCCAACATATTTAGATTAGGATAAATTTGTCTGAGATGACATCTTAGCCATATCCCGAACGTGATTTGCTTCTGAATCCCTGTGGACAATTCCTAGAACAGATTGGTTTAAGTTATAGCATTCTTGCATACTGGCTTATGACAGTGAAGAAAACAAAACACATGCTTAGCAAGCTTATTGCTGTTTTCATAGTGGTTGAAAAATCAGATTAACAAAAGCTGAGAAGTGAAGATTAAATATGTAACCAACCAGGCTTTGCTTTTTGTGTTTTAGGAAATGGCACACTTTGCCTTGTGCCACCTAGCAAATTATTATTTTTTATTCCAAGCCGACCGACAGATTGTTGAAAAGAAATTACATAAAACGGGTCAGGACTCTGAGCATTTGTTTATCTGTCCATCGACATAATCATTCTCTGAACCAGGAACAGACTGAAATGAAAGATTAAAATTTAAAATGGTCTGGACGAGGGGTGGTCAGCTGTGGTCTTTTACCACCTGTAGTCTTCAGCTCTCAGAATTCCTGAGCCACAACTCATAAAGGGGCCATAGTTGCTCATCCCTGGTTTGGCTCAAACTGAATGCTGGGGAGTGGAAGAATTTTGAAAAAAATCACCAATATATATATTTTTATTGGGTCACAGCTCAAAATGCTGGTAAGCCTCTTCCCACCTCCTCTTATGATCCAGACTGGAGCACTGTAGGCCACCATCCGAGTTTCCCTATATATATATATGCCTGCATGCACACAAGCGCTGACAGATAAAATATGTCATTTGATTGCAGAAGAAAATTATACAGGTGTCTCCTATGTCACTTCTGGAAAAGAAAATGGCATATCCCCAGTTATCCCCAGCAAGTCATTTTTAAAACTGCAGAAATTGCTCAGAAATAGGGCATTCTGGATGGGCAGCTACTCAAGACAAGTATTTAAAACTCCATACCATTAGCCCTGTTAAATATATTATCATCCCTATGATATTGCACCACGTTTCATTTCAGACAGGGCGAAAGTTCAAGATACATTCAACATAGTGGGACCCGGTTGATGTGTAATTCTCTTCCTTTTTCCTTCACAAGAAAATTAAAGTATCTGGTCTCCGTTTGCAATACAGGTAGACCTTGACATATGATGACAATTGGGACCAGAACTTCCGTCACTGAGTAAGGCAGTTGTTAAATGATTCATGCCTGATTTTACATCATTTTTGGATGCCGTTGTTTAAGTGGACTGTACAGTTCTTAGCAAATTTGGCTTCTCCCATTGACTTTCCTTGTTGAAAGCCAACTGGGAAAGACACAAATGCTAATCACGTGTCCCAGGGACACTCAACTGTCACATCCATGCCAGTTGCCAAGTGCCTGAATTTTGACCATGTGACTCTTGGGATGCTGCAGTGGTTATAAATGCAAGGACCAGTCATAAGTCACTTTTGTCAGTGCCACTGTAACTTCAAATGATGACTAAACTAATGGTTATAAATCAAGCATTACCTCTTAAGCTTCAATCTCACATGATCCTGGAAATTCAGTATTCATGCAGGTTAATGCATTGCAGTTCTTCCCACAGTGATTGTCTGAAATTGACTCTGTGTTGTAATAAAGCTACCTGAGCATTAGCCTAAAGATTGCAAATATCTCTACTGGAAGCAACGGGTTTTTTTTAGGTAGGAGGTAACTGATTAGCCTGCTGTGATTACCTGCAAGAATTTCCAAGGATGACATGTGCTGCTTAATACCGTTCTGTATTCAGTGGGATCCTTTTCTGAAAAAGAATGGCATTTTTTCTTGAAGCTATTGAATTACCTTGGTTATGCTGTCTGCTTTCACTAGATAGAATTTGTTCAAATCTTGGATAGTGGATGAATCAGTTGATTTTTTATTTTATTTTATTTTTTTTGCATTTCCCTCTCTTTTTTCATCGTTTTTTGTTTCATAGAAAGAACAGTTCCGTACCATCTCATGCATTCTGGGCAGATAATGTCAAAGTGATTTGGTGGGATTTTTCATGCTATGTGTGTATGAATTTATTTAAGAGTGCTGTGAATTCAGAAGGGGCATCTTGAAATATAGGAAAGGGAACGATTCTGGGTGGATTTTTGTTTTGGTTTTTTTTTTAAAGTAACTTTTCCTTTGGAAAGTAAAATATTTTGAAATGTTTCCATGTTTTCTATATTCTCCCACATGTTTCACAGACAATGTGAAAGTGCCTATTTTAGTGGTGCTACATTTAGCCTGATTCTGCTTCCTTTTGTGGCATTAATTTTATTTCTATATGAATACCTGATTCTGCATTCTGTCTTGGTAGGATTAATTCTCAAAGTTCTGCAATTGTTTTTTGTTTTTTTTTAAAATGGTGAATAAAAAGTTTTGCTATACTTCGTTAAAGAAACGGTCTTGTTTCTGGGAAGAAATATTCTGTTTGTTAGTAACTTGTCCCTTTGGCTTTTCAAAGTGTTTTGCTGTATTTCTGCCAGACATTTTTAAAAAGCAACAATGTCGGTAATAATAATGGATCAAAGGCAATCTGTTTACAATGAGATTTGTTTTCTTTTACATGAAAATGCTTCATCTCCAAACAATAAAGAACTTATTTATCTTTTAGCTGATTTTTTTCAATCAAATCTGAACTAGTTGCCATAAAAAAAAACCCAGATCAATAAAAATTCTTTTATCAAGGGTAGGTATGGTGGGAAGATAATTGGCAAAGATATGCGTGGTATCTGAAATATATTATTGCATCAGACAATGAAACCTTAATTAGTTGCATTTAAAGACAAGTACAAATTTGTATCGCTTATTTTTTTTAAGAGGTGTAAATGGATAACTAAATAAAAGCACTCTTGTTTCTAAAGACCTCGGACCTTTGATATTCACACAACGCTATCTGGAGGTCCAACTTAACAGACAAGTTCTTTAATACCTCTTCATTCATTTGATACTCTACCATATTGAGCAACTGTTTTCTCCATTCTTTCTCTTTAATGAATGTGGGGCAGAGAGTGTCAACTATTTTCTTGTACTATCATGTCATTCATTGTACCATTGTATCATTATGAGCACTGCCAGCAGGAACATTCAAACCCTGAAGGTGTGGGAGGGAATCAAACATAATAAAATCATAACATTTTTGCGGGGTGGGATTTGAGTTAGTGAGAATCTACAGTCTGATATATTGTGGGCAAAGAATTCTGATATCTACCTAGTAGTTTGTTTCAACTTTGCAGGCCAAACACCTTCTGTGCATCAACAAAATATGGCTTTAAAACCTGCCTGGACCTGAATTCAAGCTGCTTTGTGACCCTTATTCTGTATATTCTCTCTGCTATCAGAGAGAGATACTACTCTTCTTTTGCTTCATAATGATAAACTCTAGAACGTCTTCCTAATATGAGATTTCTTGAGAGAAGGTGGATTGTTGTTGTTGTTGCGATTGCATTGAAGATGCTTTAAAAGAAAATACAAAAAAATCAGCCTAGGAAAGGACTGATAATTGTGATGACAGCAACAAGTTTCAACAAAGATTATACCTCTTTGCTTCTCTATTTGTCCTCTGAAGCTAGCATTTGCATTGGGAGGAGATGTCTAAAATATGGAAGTTCAAGGGATATGAATTAATTTCATTCCCATATGCATAAATTAGCTTCAGAAAACTGGGGGGGGTTCCTTAATTCTGCAGCAAGGGAGGAAAAGATGAAACTTCATTCCCATGGGCATTGACAACTTAGCAATGAAAAAAAATCTACATTTTTAAGAATTATTTAAAAAGTTAAGGTACATTAATTTGTTCCTCCTTTGCAATAAGCTTCTAATTGCTAATTATTAAGTTCCCATCTGTTTTCCTCTTCTGAGGTGATTTTAGTGACAGCAATGCTGCATTTGCAGTTAGCAAAGAGATGTTGGATTCAAATACTGGCTCTTGTTTTTGAGAGTCAGGAGACCAAGGTTGTTACCTCTATCCTTACTGAGTGAAAAATAAAGCCTCCTTGAATGTGAAGGAGTCATGAAGATCCTACGGACCTCTATCCTACGTCTTCCTCACCTCCAATACCACTGCAATCCAGAGGTGCTGATAGGTAGAGAATAGCAAAACTGTGAGGTCCTTGGTGCTCTCTGAGCTTGGCTGTTTTCTTGCAGATGCTCCATAGCAAAATTACAGTAACAATGGACCCTGTTTATTTAATTCATCCATGGATCCTGGAAGTCGACAGCAAACCTAGTTGGAATTGGCCCTGCAAGTGGCCAGGTTGGTTAATTGTCCCTGTCCCATAATGATCAGAGAAAAAGACCATAATCAAGGTGAAGTGGAGTTCTCTAAATCTTCTGAACTACTTATACTGATGTATTATTCTTAGATATGCTAGTGTATGCATGATTGTAATAAGCAAATGTCAATAATATTAAATATTAAATTTGGTAACCTAGTATTCTTAACGGTTGATTAAATAAATGTAAAAATGTGCCTGAAAAATAGTATCTATCGTATCTTGCTCCTGTACCCCATTGCTGTGTCCACAGGTTTAGTTTGTCAATAATGCCTTGTTCTGTATTTTTTTTTGTTTCATAATTTACATTCCTCCTAATGTGCAGTTAATAGAAACAAGTAGCAGGAGTATCCTTGTTAATTGGACCTTAATATAGGAGAGTCTCCATTTGGGGGAGACCCCACTCCTGTATGAATGGTGGGGTATTTGCATAGTAGCTCTTCCAAAAAGTATTTAGCAAGTTCATTTATCTCTGTGATTTTTTTTAAGAGAGAAGGTGCTGTACTTATAATTGTGGTTCATAAGGTTGTGTTGAGTTTGTTGCAGTAGTTGACAATTTCAATATGGAAATATTCTGTGGACAGTTTTTTGAGCATCATCCTGTGATCACGCATGTTGAAAGAGTAGATTTCCATCTCCATTTCATGAAAGAAACCAAAAGATGGGTGGGTGACCCACAGGAAGTGGTGAGATTCAGCCAGTTTGCACCAGTTCGGCAGAACCGGTAGCTAATTTTTGGTTGCCCAGCCACAGAATGGACTTCTGGAAGCGGCATCCACACAGAGAACCGGTTGTTCACATATTTGAATCCCACCACTGCCCACAGGGTTAGTTCCCCAAACTGGCTGTGAATGGAGACGGAGCAAATATATTGTGATGAAGCAAAAATATTGTGATACAATGACTCTTTATTATTTGAATACATATAGTTTTGACTATAGTCATGTGGTTAACAATGCATCTAATTTTTCAGGGGGGAAAAAAGGCTTTACACGAAAACGGGGATTAATACTGTACTGTTGCTTGATTTACTCCACACTTGTTTCCTAGGCGTACACCCAATATTATTACACATACCCCTCAAAAGTGCAATGCAACAAATGGTTGTGTTCTTGATCCTTTTTGGCTAGGGAAAAAAAAGCAAGTACTGAAGTCTGTAGAATTTTGTAAGAGGCCTCTAGAGTTAGAACCCAAGCAGTAGTTCACAAGGTTTGCAGCCTCAGTTTCTCTTATGGAGGTCCTGATCCCATCCTTTCAGGTATTATGATGTGTGGCAGACTGCGGTGGAATCCTCTTCTAAAGAGATCCTGGCTGATTTTAATACAAGGGCACCTATAAGCAAGTATATTACTGCTTCCTTAAAGGGGATTCAGTTCTGAGTCATCTATGAAGTAGACTTGTCCTTTTCACTACTTGATAATTGCCATGGACACCTCCAGCCTTTTAGAGGCAGTATTGATGCAAACCGGTCACGGTGGGGATAAAATGTTCACTGACCTTTCTAAATTCTCCTTGCTCCCGAAATCTGCGCTGCGCACTTCCATGTTTCTCTTTGTCAATCTGCTCACCCAGAGAATTCTGCCATGTATTTTTCAACCACGCCGTTGCAAAAAGGACAGGGAAAATTACAGACTGAAATAAAAGAAGCCCGTTTTTACCATTTTGTTGACAGGATGATGTAAAAAAACAAAAAACTGAACGTGAAAGTGAAATCAATCCATTTTTATTCAGATCTGATCTCCTCCTAGTTGGATACATGCCATTTGAGAATAGTTCTGGAATGCCTTATGTTTGATGGGTGGCGTGCTATCCTTTTGGCTCCGTCTGATGCTTCTTTTCCCTCTTCTAATGGAAAAGGGTTTACTCCATTTCAGGTCCTGCACAATGAAACTAAATCGCCAACTGTGAACCCAAACTGGCTTCTGTCCTCTTCTCCTGTCATCCTCCCTTACATATCTCGGTTGTCATCTTCCACTGCTTTTTATTTAACTTACTGCCTTTCATTAACATCAGCCAGATGGTGAATTGTGGGATTTACATACAATTCTGCATTCAGGGCTTATTTTTTTTACAAGCTGGCTTGGGGAACAAGTTTTCAATTTGGGCAACATTTTGGGAATATTTTGAGGTGTCTGATTCAGTGGTTTACAGCTGAGAATTTGGGTGGGGGAGGGGTGAAAGGGATCTGAGTTTTCATCATCAATCAAAATGCTATTTCTGAGCTGGGTGGCTTTGATAGTTCACATAGCCCATAACTTACCCTTCCTCAATCTGCACCTTTGAGATGTGTTGGACCACAACTCCCATAATCCCAAACCAGCTGTAACCTAATGCACTTTCAGTGCAGCAGGTTAAGGAGCAGTCTTTAGCCGATGTTTTGATGGGTGGGAAAATGGGAACAGATAACATTTACTCAGTGAATTCCAACTTGTAATTTTCCATTTTCTTTGCATCACCAACACTGAGATGATATAGATATACAGATATATATTTGTCTTCTATTCTACCTCTGTATATGCTGTTTTTTTGCTTTGTAGTAACACAGGTTGGTGCATCCCAGGGACATAACATGTGTCCGGACCCTGGGATTCCAGATCGGGGCAAAAGAATAGGCAGTGATTTCAGGTAAGCATCTCTTTTTCTTTCTCTTCATGCTTCATGCTTACATGTTGAGCTACAGCCCTCATACATTTCAGCCAACACAGGTGTGAAGTTTGGTAGTACATTTTAGAAGGGAGGGGGTATTGGTCAAATCAGTGTACTCTCCCTGGTGTTCGTCAGAGCACCATCATTTAATTTAACCTGCATTATTAGAGACAGTGCTTGATTCCATCAGATAACAATTGGTGAAGACGAGGGAATGATTAATGAAGGCTACAGACTGCAGTGCCCTGTTCCAAGCTTTTCACAGAAGCAGCTGGCTGTCCATTGTCAAAAACAGGATGCTGGCATCCTGAAGCTTTGATTTAATCAGCAAGGCTTTTATGTCCTTAAGAAATAAACAGCCTGCCTATGATGCACAATACTGATGTCATAATATCCTCTCGTGTCTCTGTGTGTTCTCTCTGGGGTGATGTGTGTGTTTTTCTTAAGATGGTCCTCTGCACAAAAGTGAATTGGTACAAGGAGAGAAAGAAAAGAAAGAAAGAAAGAAAGAAAGAAAGAAAGAAAGAAAGAAAGAAAGAAAGAAAGAAAGAAAGAAAGAAAGAAAGAGAAAGAGGGAGAGAGAGAGAGAGAGAAAGGGAAAGAAAAAGAAAAAGAAAAAGAAAAAGAAAAAGAAAGAAAGAAAGAAAGAAAGAAAGAAAGAAAGGGAGAGACAGAGAGAAAGGGAAAGAAAAAGAGAAAGAAAAAGAAAAAGAAAGAAAGAAAGAAAGAAAGAAAGGAAAGAGAAAGAAAGAAAGAAAAAAGAGAAAAAGAAAGAAAGAAAGAAAGAAAGAAAGAAAGAAAGAAAGAAAGAAAGAAAGAAAGAAGAAAAGGGACGAGGGGAGGGGGAGGGGAATGGAAAGGAAAGGAACAACTATTTGAAAATGCTTTTTTCAAGTTAGCATGTGACTTCTCAGTATTTTCAACCAAGATTCTTTATTTGGCACATATTTCATGACAATTAAAATAGATGGCTTTTAGGACATTTTACCATGTCATTTCACTTCTGTTTATTGGAAAACAAAATTGGTTGATTTCAGCTGCATTTAACTTCCAAGGTGGCATGTTTAAAACCACAGCTCAAACCTGGGTCCACTTTGGCAGGAGTCCATAGTAAAGTATGACTCTACCATTCATCACTTGCTGTGTCACTACGGACATTTTCTGGTGCAACTTCATTAGGTCTACATCAGCTTTGGCAGGATGTGATCAGTGAGTTCCTAGAGACCATTCATCTTGCAAGAACATCAGAAGACGAGAACACAGATTTGTTAAAGGAATGTTGGCCTTCCATCAGCTCTGTGGCATGTCCCATCCAGCACTAATTTACCCTGTGGTTCTGGGATGTATTACTTGTGATTATTATTTTTTTGAGTGCTCTGGATTGTTGGGAGTCAAAATATTTATTATCATTATTATATTGAGAAGAGCAAGGGGCAAAATTATTGCCTTAAGAAGACTTGTTGAGTCATAAAATACCAATTTCATCCCTTTAAAAAAAATCAACATCATAAATAGGGCTATTTTTTCACCATTGGGGTTGGGTCTAGGGGGCAAAATGGATACTTTATGTCTTGCACCCATTTCATTACCTTCATTCTCTATGCAATCAAATGGCCTGAAAGAATTGGCTCCATCAGATGGCTGATGTAGTAACTTCTGTTGAAAGCCAAAAAAGTCAAAACCGAGTCTTCAGCCACAAGCAAGTTGTCTACTCTTGGCCTAGTTACAAAATGGTGTCATAGGAGACTGGTTATTATTTATATTTTAATTCTATTTCATGTCTTTTAATCATGATAATAATGTGCCAACTCTTGAGAAATCTTCCAAATGACGTCTACAAATTCTAGAAGATTTTTAAATGTATTGTAGCCAGGATTGCTATATTCTGTAGTTGCATTTCATATACAGCATTCTAATTCTGAATCCTAAAATGTGATTTTCATTTCCGCATGAAAAGGAGTCCATTGGGCATGTTAATCAACTGTTGGCTATGTGGAATATTATTTATTTTTGTTGAATTTCTCACTGATGAAGCCCCCATCCCCAAAATACATAGATACATAGATACACCCACGCACATATACACCCACACAAATGTACATACAAACTTAGATAAAAGATAGATAGATAGATAGATAGATAGATAGATAGATAGATATGAATGGATGATAGATATGTAGGTAGGTAGGTAGGTAGGTAGGTAGGTAGATAGATAGATAGATAGATAGATAGATAGATAGATAGATAGATAGATAGATAGATAGATAGATAGATAGATAGATAGATAGATAGATAGATATGAATGGATGATAGATAGATAGATGATAGATAGATAGATAGATAGATAGATAGATAGATAGATAGATAGATAGATAGATAGATAGATAGATAGATAGATAGATAGATGGTGTGATAGATAGATAGATAGACAGACCGACAGACCGACAGACAGACAGACCGACAGACAGACAGACAGACAGACAGACAGACAGACAGACAGACAGACAGACAGATGGTGTGATAGACAGACAGACAGACAGACAGACAGACAGACAGACAGACAGACAGACAGACAGACCGACAGACAGACAGACNAACAGCCTGCCTATGATGCACAATACTGATGTCATAATATCCTCTCGTGTCTCTGTGTGTTCTCTCTGGGGTGATGTGTGTGTTTTTCTTAAGATGGTCCTCTGCACAAAAGTGAATTGGTACAAGGAGAGAAAGAAAAGAAAGAAAGAAAGAAAGAAAGAAAGAAAGAAAGAAAGAAAGAAAGAAAGAAAGAAAGAAAAAGAAAGAGGGAGAGAGAGAGAGAGAGAAAGGGAAAGAAAAAGAGAAAGAAAAAGAAAAAAGAAAGAAAGAAAGAAAGGAAAGAGAAAGAAATAAAGAAAAAAGAGAAAAAGAAAGAAAGAAAGAAAGAAAGAAAGAAAGAAAGAAAGAAAGAAAGAAAGAAAGAAAGAAAGAAAGAAGAAAAGGGACGAGGGGAGGGGAATGGAAAGGAAAGGAACAACTATTTGAAAATGCTTTTTTCAAGTTAGCATGTGACTTCTCAGTATTTTCAACCAAGATTCTTTATTTGGCACATATTTCATGACAATTAAAATAGATGGCTTTTAGGACATTTTACCATGTCATTTCACTTCTGTTTATTGGAAAACAAAATTGGTTGATTTCAGCTGCATTTAACTTCCAAGGTAGCATGTTTAAAACCACAGCTCAAACCTGGGTCCACTTTGGCAGGAGTCCATAGTAAAGTATGACTCTACCATTCATCACTTGCTGTGTCACTACGAACATTTTCTGGTGCAACTTCATTAGGTCTACATCAGCTTTGGCAGGATGTGATCAGTGAGTTCCTAGAGACCATTCATCTTGCAAGAACATCAGAAGACGAGAACACAGATTTGTTAAAGGAATGTTGGCCTTCCATCAGCTCTGTGGCATGTCCCATCCAGCACTAATTTACCCTGTGGTTCTGGGATGTATTACTTGTGATTATTATTTTTTTGAGTGCTCTGGATTGTTGGGAGTCAAAATATTTATTATCATTATTATATTGAGAAGAGCAAGGGGCAAAATTATTGCCTTAAGAAGACTTGTTGAGTCATAAAATACCAATTTCATCCCTTTAAAAAAAAAATCAACATCATAAATAGGGCTATTTTTTCACCATTGGGGTTGGGTCTAGGGGGCAAAATGGATACTTTATGTCTTGCACCCATTTCATTACCTTCATTCTCTATGCAATCAAATGGCCTGAAAGAATTGGCTCCATCAGATGGCTGATGTAGTAACTTCTGTTGAAAGCCAAAAAAGTCAAAACCGAGTCTTCAGCCACAAGCAAGTTGTCTACTCTTGGCCTAGTTACAAAATGGTGTCATAGGAGACTGGTTATTATTTATATTTTAATTCTATTTCATTTCTTTTAATCATGATAATAATGTGCCAACTCTTGAGAAATCTTCCAAATGACGTCTACAAATTCTAGAAGATTTTTAAATGTATTGTAGCCAGGATTGCTATATTCTGTAGTTGCATTTCATATACAGTATTCTAATTCTGAATCCTAAAATGTGATTTTCATTTCCGCATGAAAAGGAGTCCATTGGGCATGTTAATCAACTGTTGGTTATGTGGAATATTATTTATTTTTGTTGAATTTCTCACTGATGAAGCCCCCATCCCCAAAATACATAGATACATAGATACACCCACGCACATATACACCCACACAAATGTACATACAAACTTAGATAAAAGATAGATAGATAGATAGATAGATAGATAGATAGATAGATAGATAGATAGATAGATAGATATGAATGGATGATAGGTAGGTAGGTAGGTAGGTAGGTAGGTAGGTAGGTAGATAGATAGATAGATAGATAGATAGATAGATAGATAGATAGATAGATAGATAGATAGATAGATAGATAGATAGATAGATAGATAGATATGAATGGATGATAGATAGATAGATGATAGATAGATAGATAGATAGATAGATAGATAGATAGATAGATAGATAGATAGATAGATAGATAGATAGATAGATATGAATGGATGATAGATAGATAGATAGATAGATAGATAGATAGATAGACAGACAGACAGACAGACAGACAGACAGATGGTGTGATAGATAGATAGACAGACAGACAGACAGACAGACAGACAGATAGATGTAGAAAGATATTCCCAAAGGCTCTCGCAAAACAGTCCAGCCAGGAAAGTCACTGTTTTATGTCTTAGCACTACCTGTGCTTTTCCAAGGAAGATCCCATCTTGCCAGATTGATAGAATTTTAGCTTCATCTTTAGGTTCAGAACCTTCTGCAGGTAATAAGAAAGGTGTTTGTTTTGTCATGCTCTTCCACAACCCCATTTTGAAATCATTGCACCAGAAGAAGGGAAGTTGTGCAAGAACCTTCATTTCTCTTCTTTACAGCCCCAGGAGCTTCCTACAAGCTGGTTAACAAATTTAAAAGAAAGGATTGCCAAATCTCAGTGGCACATCCTCTCGACAATTTACAGTAGGAAAGGAGATATATGAAAATTGTAATGGGTGCCCTACATAGATTTAACACACATATGCTTTAACATGAGAAAATAAAAACCAACTTATTTGGCTGATGCCTCCCCAATAGTCTTCCCTATGTGGGATAGCTCTACATATGTTCCAGTGTTCCTTTCAGTACTGGGCAAAAGTGTATAGTCTCTGGCCAGCAAAAATTTTCTCTGCTCTTTCAAAACAGTTAGAATGTTTTAAGAAAAAGAAAAGGGACCAATTGGAGGGTCCCAAAGGTGCTTTTCCAAGAGGCAACTGAACTTTCTTGTTTTTCTTTCAAGATGTTTCACTTCTCATCCAAGAAAAACAAGAAAGTCCAGTTGCCTCTTGAAAACCATGATCTGGATGACTGAGAATCTCCATAGACAACTGGGGGCTAAGACATTCTATTGAATGGAGGTTACTCGCAAATATGTTATTTGCACAAAGATTTTACATATCACATGGACTTTTTATCTTGTTGATCCTTCAGTGAAGGACTGAAAGTGGATTTGAATCCACATATCTCACATGGTTTAATCCATAATCACATATATTATTTTTAAGGTTTGTAGCTGTGATAGTCTTGTGTGTGTGTGTATGTGTGTGTTGCCACCGAAAGCTAGCCAATCTATTACCACACAAATTACATAAAACCCATGTTTTGGATTTGATGAAGTGGACCAAGATCCCCAAATGCTTATGTGTTGATAAATCTGTTAATCTTTAGGGTGCCACAAGCTTTTTTGATTAAAGCTTTATTCACCACTCTTATGGGAAAATCATTTTAGGTTGGATGGTTGACATATTCAAGTTGATCAGTTGACGATGGCCTTGTAACATGTCTTACTTTGCTCCTGGGAACTGAACAACTGCAGATCCTGTAAAAGCATACAGTATGTATCACTTCTAATGCAGTGCCTTTGGTGGAACAGGGTCACACATTACTGCTGAGAAACCACAACTATCATATATGTGTGAATCAGTCCAATCCCTCCAGCCCCTGCCAGCTGCATCCACCATCACTTTGTCCCCTGTTGCCTTTTGTGCATAAGAAGCAGATCAGTCTCATTGTGTTATGCACATCAGCAAGGTAGGGATGGGGGGGGGGAGGGAGCCAGAGTGCAGATCAATATTTAATTTTATGTCTCTGTAGATAACTTTTTTTTTTTGCTAGAAGCATATATTCACTTCTTTCCCACTCTCCATGAAATCATGGCTGAGACTAAAGGAATAATTTTACCCAGTGTGAAATGGAATGGGGCAAGAAAGAGAAAATAGTCCCTAGAATAATTTGAAGGAAAACGGAGTCCAAAATCTATATGTGGAACATATATATATTGTAAATGTGGAATCTATTGGCCCACCTAACCCAGTATTTCACCCGATAGCAGCTTCCAAAACATGTCAGGAATCTCTCCCATTTCCATCCTCACATCAAATCTCCAATAAACTAAGGGAAAAAAGGATTTAGTGAGCTGAACCACCAAGACATCATGCCCAGAAATATCAAAACTATTGTTTGCTGCAGATTTAGTAATGCCAATATGTGAGTTCAGTATAAAAATGAGTCTTTGAAACCTCAAAAATTTCTCTTTATGAATCCCTAAATATCACAGTGATCTTCCCAGTATATACTAAAAACATTATGGGACAACAATAAATGTATCTGTGAATATGATTAATCATACAAGATGCTTAACTGGATCATTATGCACATAATTGGATGGTGTGAAAATCCAGAAAAATGCAGTTTGTCAATATAGGGTAAGTAACTTGTTTCTTCATAGTCCCTGCACTCTAAATTTTATAATTGGAATCTAAATTACATGTTTTGTAAGGAAATTGATCTCAGTGTGTGCATTATCTAGAGCAGGGATAGTCAACCTTGGCTCTTTTATGACTCGTCGACTTCAACTCCCAGAATTCCTGAGCCAGCTAAGCTGGCTCAGGAATTCTGGGAATTGAAGTCCACGAGTCATAAAAGAGCCAAGGTTGACTACCCCTGATCTAGAGCAATATTTTTCAAACTTGGCAACTGTAAGATTCATGAACATGCTGACTGAGGAATTTTAAGATGGGTGGAACTGAAGTCTACATTATCTTAAAGTTTTCATGTTTGAAATATACAATTCCAGTGCATCACTTTTGACATCTGCAGTGATGCCCTGTTCATGTTCAGATCTGGTAAAAGACTAAGAAACGTTGTCCAATAATGGTTTGTAAACTCCATATAGATCTCTTAAGTCAGAACTGTTTTATTAGTTTTAAATAGCAATGTTTCCAAGCCTCTTCCATCCTCTACATATTCTGGAAGTATTGTGAGATCTACCCATTTGGTATATTTTGAAATTCAGGATTCAGTTAGGACAGATTTGGAAAAAAATGCAGTGGATCTGTGGAATATTCTACATTGTTCATCAATTATCTGTTGTTACACATCTTGAACATTGTAATGCCATGGAGATGTAAGATGCTAAAAATATCTAGATACTTACTGGAGTGATTGAATGTATGTACAGTATGTAAGAATGACCACATGTATGTACTGAATTTTTGTTCCAGTTGTCAATGGTACTTAAGATAGCTAAAAAGTAATGTAATTTTTTTAAAAAATAGTTAAAACCACCATCAGTAAAATAATTCACATGAACTACCTTAAACCAGTTTTCTCATTGATGATAAAATTATTTTACCCACCGGCAGAAGGAAATCAATATAAACTCCACTCAAAGTCTTTGACATTCAGATAGTACAGTATACAAGCTTAATAAATTATTATTATCTGCCAGTTCTTCAGCTGGTGTTGGCCTTTAGTTGCATTGAGTTCTTCCCAAGAATCTAGGTTGTCACAATATATCAGCATAGTATATGTGTAGATCCAAGCAAGGTGACCTTTTGCAATTGACAGATGGAAATTTTGTCAATGCACAGAATTTTCTAAGTGCCATCCAAGATTTTTTGGTATATATCTAATGTGTTGATAACCACTGGGACCACCGTGCCTGGTTTTGCCATAATCTTTCAACTTTGGTTTTCAGATCTTGGATACTTTATGATTTTCTCCAGTTCTTTGTCTTCTATGCTAGTATTCCTTGGTTCTACTACGTCAATTATCCACACTTCTTTCTTTCTAAGCGTTAAATCTGGTGTGTTATGGGCCAAGACTTTATAAATTTGCATTTGAAAATCCAACATTTATTTCCATTATTCTATCATCTCTGGACAAGGAATTCTATAACCCAAGAGTTCCCAGTGACCGAAAACAAATAAGAAACAAAACAGAGCATCCAAAATCTTTGCATGAAACTAGAGTGCAGGTCAGTAACTGGTTTCCTGTGTTCCAGGTTAGGATCCAGTGTCCAATTCACCTGCAGTGAAGGTTATGATTTGCAAGGCTCCAAAAGCATCACCTGTAAGAAGCTGAGTGGAATGATAGCTGCCTGGAGTGACCAGAGACCAGTGTGTCGAGGTAAGATAAATGCTGCCAAAGATTACAAATGAGGCAGGAAACTGAGTTCAATTATCCCCTTTTGTACTGGAGGATCATTCTAGGAAATAATACTCATCTAATAGTGATTGTTTTATCTGGAGATCATCCACTATTTAGTGGCTTGGTGAGTCATAGACTGTGATACTTATTACAGGTTTGTTATAAGCTGGTTGTAATAATTTATACCTGTTATATTCTTCTAAAGACATGTGAATTGACATTTACATCTACATTTCTCCTCCTAAATGCATGGGGTCTCCATGGAACTCTGAGCCCTTATTGTGCAGCTGGCAAGAGATGGATGCAACCTTGCATTCCCCAGATCTCCAAAACTTTCTCCAAATTATTGTATGGTCTATATGTATATCTACATATATCTATATCTATAGATATATAGATATATAGATATCTATGAGAATTGATTATGCTAAAAATCCGACACTCCGGACGGGGGGGGGATAGAAAGGGTCCCGCCCACCTGGAGGACGGGAGTAGAGGAAGCCGTCAAAACACTTAAAGGGACCCCTTACACTGGAGTAGGCACCTTGCCTCTAGCACGGCAGGAGCAGCTGGGTCCAGTGACGCGTAGCAGAAGCCGGATGCAGGCGATTGACACACACACTTTATAAGGGTTTCTCCCAGACTGCTGTTTTAACGCCCTGATGATGTCAGACGGTTCTGATGAAAGCTCGGCTTATTAAATTTTTAAACTTTTAAATTTTATTCCTCTTGGTGCTCGGTTTTTATTCTTTTTACTATAGATATCTATAGATATAGATATATAGATATAGAGATAGATAGAGATAGATAGAGATATAGAGATATAGAAATAGAGATAAAGATATAGATGATAATCTATAATCTCCTGGTGTTCACATTTTATTATTTGCCATACACACACACACACACACACACACACATATATATATATATATATATATATATATATATATAGAGAGAGAGAGAGAGAGAGAGACAGAGAGAGATGATAGATAGATAGATAGATAGATAGATAGATAGATAGATAGATAGATAGATAGATAGATAGATAGATAGATAGATAGATAGATAGATAGATAGATAGATAGATAGATAGATGCAACCCTCAATCTATTTTTTTCTAAGCTCCACTCTTGTGTATGATCAGTACATTTCAGTGAGTTTTTTACATATATTCTTATAAGGCTCTACTCAACAATATTGGGCAAACAGACTATAGCTAGGTAGAATTGGCAGAATTCTCCTTTCTACAAAAGAAGGACCTCTAGTTTTAAAAAAGCAGCAAGTCAGAGAGAAAGTTTATGATCTCACAAATACAGACATTGTATACATAGGGATGGCTGGCCTTGCATGCCATTCCCCTGAAAGTTCTTGATCATGCTGGATGTCATTTTTTTTTTTTACCTTGAGGAAGACCGCTGAGAGATCAGGCATTTTGTTCTTCAAGGGCCTCTTGCCCAGGAAAGATTTCTTTTAAAGATTAGACCATAATTTGTATTCCAAGTAACCAGTGAAAGGCTTCTAGCAGGAATGCCGCTCAATGAGCCGCACGGCTGGAAAAGATTGAGAGGTTGACTGTTGGATTAGGATGGTGCCTTCAGGAGCATTATTATTATTATTATTATTATTATTATTATTATTATTATTATTATTATTATTATTATTATTTATTGAATTTATATACCGCCCTATCTCCCTTACGGGACTCAGGGCGGTGAACAGGCGATAATAAAACCACGATATGGGAATGCATATGGGAATACGAGTTTTCAGAGTTTAGGATGAAATTGTTCGATAGCAGACTTGTACTTTTCTTTGCATGTCTTCTACTCCCACAATGTGTTCAAATAATAGATGGAGTCTTTTGCAATACTAGAAGCTAAACATGTCAGAGAGCTCTCCACTGGGAGTGTACAAATGGACTTCAATCCATACACCCTAATGCACTCATATGCACATTCATGAAAATAATAGAATTTATCTCCTGGGCCCACTATGCAGAAATGCAATTTTATGTTACTATGAAGGGAAAGAGAGTCCATTTGCTATAGTAGTTAAGCATTGGACTAGAAATCAAACATCACGAGTCCCAACTTAGACACAAGCCAGCTTGTGACTTTGGGCCAGTCATACCCTCTCAGTCAAAAGTTACCCATAGCCATAGCTTAGGAAGCAGGCAGTGGCAAACCTGAAATCTTCTCAAGAAAACTGCAAGGTCTAGTTCAGATAGTTGCCAAACCACAATGACTTGAAGGCACCACAAAGGCACTCTTTAAATTCATTATAATAATATGTTCTATGATGCCTTTACATGCCAGGACAAATTCTGAGTTTATAAGGACCTCACTTCAACATTTATATAATCACACTCACCACGGATCACTGGAAGTAAATCAGTTGTCCAACATGATTTCGATCTTTGGTGTTTTATGATGTATATTTCTTGGGTTCTCTTTTCACCTGCTATTCAGTCCTTGCTTTTTGTCAGTCTTCTCCAACTGAATGAACTCCATGGAGAAAATTATGTAGTTGGAAGGGACATTTAGGCTGTTGACTGCAGGTCTCTGCTAAGGGCAGAAAGCCAAATTAAGGAAGTTTGAGAATTGGTAGTATAAGACTCATCATCCCTCAAGAAGTAGAACAACCATAGTCATTTGGAAGATGATGAGATCAGTAGTGTGCTATATCTTCTGTGTCCGTCCTGAGATCAGAAAGACACCTGGTGAATCTTCCAAGCTGAGTTCTTTGTTGTTTAACACATGTAGGCAAAATCTTGCTGGACTGAGGACTCTACTATGCTCCTCTACAATATTCTCAGTGAACTATTAGGGAGTGGCTGTCTTCGCCCTCTTTGTCTTACATGTGATATCTGGGCTGAGTTGCCTCTGGATGCATCCTCTCCCTCCTGGGATTCACTTCCTTACTGCATTCCCTCACAGAAGGGACCTTCCTTAATCCTCTGGAAAATAATGGCAGGGGAGAGGAAAAGCACTTTCAGACTTGCAATGTAATAATAATAATAATAATAATAATAATAATAATAATAATAATGATGATGATGATGATGATGATGATGATGATGATGATGATGATGATGATGATGATGATGATGATGATGATGATGATGATGATGATGATGATGATGATGATGATGGAAGGGACCTTGAAGGTCATCGAGTCCAATCCCCTGCTCAGGGAGGAAACCCTATACCATTTCGGACAAATGGCTGTCCAGTCTCTTCTTAAAAACCTCCAGTGTTGGAGCATTCACCGCTTCTGGAGGCAGGTTGTTCCACTGGTTAATTGTTCTCACTGTCAGGAAGTTTCTCCTTAGTTTTAGGTTGCTTCTCTCCTTGATGAGTTTCCATCCGTTGCTTCTCATCCTGCCTTCAGGGGCCTTGGAGAATAGCTTGACTCCCTCTTCTTTGGGGCAGCCCCTGAGATATTGGAAGACTGCTATCATGTCCCCCCCTCGTCCTTCTCTTCGTGAAACTAGACATCCCCAATTCCAGCAACCGTTCCTTATATGTTTCAGCCTCCAGTCCCCTAATCATCTTTGTTGCTCTTCTCTGTACCCTTGTATTGTAGGGCTGCAGTAACAAGGTTTTATTTATTAAATTATTTAATTCATTTGGCTGCCCAGTTCACACATAGATGACTCTAAGTGGCTTAAAATTTTTATATTTTTGCAAATCTTGCAAATCTGAAAGCATTTCTCCCCTACTTTATTTTTACTTTTAAAAAAAAACAGAGTCTCTTCTGAAGTGCTTCCCATGCCCATTTGTTCTGTGAACTGTGATGTCTCTTGTCTGACCATTGTCTGGGCTGCAACTCTTCCTCCAGTCTTCCAAGGTTGTTCTCACAGTCCATTGCGCTTATGAGGGAAGACTGCTCCATACAGTTCTGACTAGCTAGTCTTTTGATCCGACAGAACACAAAGCCATTTTCTGTTCCTATTCAGCCTGTTTTCTTCCAAAAATCTCATTTTCTCTGTTTCAGTCAAAATCTCCTAGACAAAGGCTGCCATCTCTACACTCTGAAGGAAAACTAGGCTTAATTTGCCTGCCTCCCATAAAATATTTATTAGGTTAAGATTTGATTAGGTCTTCAGATAAAATTGCAGAAATGTTGTACAATGTAGGGACACTCTAAAACAGTTGAACAGTTAAACCTGTTTCGTAACCAGACCTAAACCTCTACATTCAATGCTTATTGTTAAACAGATTTCATTTTATTTTTGCAAGAAGAAGGAGGAGTGAAATTTCTTCCTCCGTGGCGTATGGGTCAAAGACCAACAATCCACCACCCCAAGGGGCCTCTTAAAAGGATCTCCTTAGGGCTCAGGGCATTCTGTGGGCTAGTCTCACAGCAAGACAACTGACTTCATGTGAAAAGCTTATTCTGCAATCTCATGAGCCGAATCAGTACTGATTTGAGTATGGAGAATACTCAGCATCCCTAGGAAAAATGTTTAGAGCTCCTCTAAAAGAAATGTAGAACTTTTTTTGGGGGGGGGGGATGATTTAACAAAAAAAGGTTGAAAAATAATCCCCTAGAAGTAAAACATTGACACAACACATTCCATAAGAAGTCTTTAATATTGCATACTATCCAAACTCTTTAAAGTCTAATCTTGTATCATTATGCATGTAAGTCTTACCTGGATGAGCACAGCCATGGAATTTTAGGAGAAGAAACTATGATAGATTTTTTGCATGTGCCTTTTTTGTAGGTGTGCCTGGGGGGGGAGCATGCATGTGCATGTACCTGCACATTAATTCTTTCTATCCTTTTTATGATTTGATTTTATTCCTTTTGATTATTTTGATTCACACAATTTTGATTAGGAAGATCTGTATGCAGATGTAGCAAAAATAGGAGACTTCAGGCAAAATCCTTACCTTCAGAAGTATGTTCCTCTCCTAGAGATTTACACCTTATCTTAGGAACCATTAGGAGCTCCAGGCTTCCTCTGAGTCATTGCTTCTTCCAAGAAACAGTGGCATCTCTGCTCTAACTAATGCAACCAAAATAGCTTCTGAGTTATTCTGTTAATGTGCCTTATATCTGTCTTAAGAAGAAGAAAAAATTGACGAACTGTCTTTTTTTCCTAAGATGTATCCTGACAATGACCTTATGGAGAATTGTTACAAAATGGTCTTACAATTGAGACCCAAGACATGATCTTAATTTTTTGGATTCAATTTATAAAGCACTTGTATAGCTTCAACTATTTAACCATTTAATCCTCTAGGCCAGTGATGGCGAACCTTTTAGAGACCGAGTGCCCAAACTGCAACCCAAAACCCACTTATGCATCGTCGGGTGCCGGGTGGGTGTGGCCCATTGGCTGGGTATGGCCCATTGGGTGGGTGTGGCCAATTGGGTGGGCGTGGCTGCGGTGGTAACAGCAGACTGGATGGGACTAAAAAGTTCAATCAATCAATTCCAACTTTGCAAGATCTTTTTTTTTCCTGCAAGAAGTTGAAATTGACTGATTGGTTGAACCTTTTTTTTTTGTACACGGCAACGGAGGCCTAAAGCGAAAAGGTTTTATAAAACCCAGCTGAAGGCCTAGGACTGAGGCAACGGTGCGAGTGCCCACAGAGAGGGCTCTGAGTGCCGCCTCTGGCACCCGTGCCATTGGTTCGCCACCACTGCTCTAGGCATTACCCAGGTATCTATCCAGTGAGGCTTACTCCTAAGGACATAGATGTAGGATTGAATTTGTATACCAGAGAAGCAAAATAAAAGCATCCACGTCTCTATAGATTACTTTTCCCCATCTATAAAAATTGATTTCGTGAAATAAATTTCACTTTGAACATTTTGTTTTCTATTTTTTTTTAATTTTTAGACATTCCTTGGATTGATCAGAGCTTCATTACCCAACTATCTCTAAGTTTTGTGGCTATTCTCTTCAGTTTTAAAAAAAAATCTAGATTTTGAGCAGTACATGGAGGTCAGAATTCTTGAGGGCTCCATCAATGTGGTTAATAGATGCATTTGGCTTCATGATCATATATTTTATGTAATATCTCTTTCTCTTGCACACCAAGTCAGACCTTTCAATCATCCTACAACTTGATTGAGAGAAATGGTAAAATAAAGAAATATATCCCCTTCCACACTGGTTCATTTTCTAGGCCCATAAAGAAAAGGAATGTTGCAAACAAAGGTTCCACCCACAAATAGATTTCCTGTTTCTTCTTTTTTTCCCCCCCCAATTCTACAGCTAGAATGTGTGATACATACCTCCGAGGGCCCAGCGGTGTTATCACATCTCCTAATTATCCTGTCCAGTATGATAACAACGCATACTGCGTGTGGGTGATCACAGCAGTCAATCCAGCCAAGGTAGGTCTTCTGGATGCGTTATTGGGCAACTAAACGTTGGCTCTTGTCTAAAAAGGAAATTAATCATGGGAACAGAGGATCATCTTCCAAAACAATAGGTCTTTGCAGGGAATTCCATTAAGAAGGGTTTTTGATGTAAACCAATGTTTCTTAACCTTGGAAACTTTAAGATGCATGGACTTTCATTCCCAGAATTTTCAAGCCTGTGAGGTATGGTGCCTATAGAGGGGGAGGTGGTGGGAAGGGGCAGGTTTTTTGCAAGGAGGGAGCACATTCCAAGGAGGGGGCTGAGACAAAAAGTGACACAGTCCGGAGCTGGGTAGGACACAGTGGAAGAGCTAGAATCACCTAGGTTATATTTGTTGGGTGTGAGTACTAAGGGTTTATTCTGGCAAGATTCTGTCTATTGTGTGTAATCAAATAAAGAACTGAATTCTGATTTGATTGCTCTACATCAGGCATGTCAAACTGCCGGCCCATGGGCCTGATGCGTCACGCCGAAACTGCGCCCACCCCATTGCCAGCAATGGGGGGGAGTTTTGATATGTTGCACTATGTCACATGACGTTGCAAGTTTGACATGCCTGCTCTACATCATTCTTTGGCTAGGGCCGACACAGCCAACATACTGGCTGGGCAATTCTAGGAGTTGAAGTCCACATTCTTAAAGTTGCCAAGCTTGAGAAACACTGATACAGACCAACAAGTCAACACACAGCTGGGATTTGAGTGGTGGAATTGGGATTAGAGCAAAGAAAGAAAGTGTAATTGTTTATCAGACTATATTTGATTATTGACCATCTGTTCAGTCTAGCAGCATTTATGCAAAATCTTATTGGCGGACAGATATGTAGCAGTCTGCTTACTCAGATTTTAAAAAAAAAGATTCTGAGCAATTTAAGCAATAATGTAATAGTCTTCTTTTCCTGTTTCAATTCATTCTGTTATTTCTAATTGAAATGCCCTTGCATTACCTGTCAGGTATCTGGGGATATTAATTTACAAATAATATGGTTCTAACACTTGTTCATGCTTTAAAATCTTTGCATTCATTAATTATACAGTTTTATTTAATTTATTTTGTGGCTGATATAATGTAATCTGAACATAACTTCATCAGAGAGAATAGCAAACATTTGCATCACAACTGCTTATTTCTTTAGAAGAGTCTAAAAATATGCTGTGTTTTCCAAATTGCTTTCTGCTTTTCACTCCTTAACACACACCCTCATTCCCAGAATAAATTTATCTTTTCCCCCCAGTAGCTAATATAGGGAAGGAAAACATTTGAAGAAGAACATGATTTATTTAGCGTATAGGACAGGATCATACCCAGTAGAAGGAGACATGTTGGGAATCACCCAGCCAGACAGGGAGGAGGCTTCAAGTGCAGAATTAGCCTTGAATCTTTGTGCAGCTACCAAGGTCTAAAACTGATTCCCCTTTAGCTCTATAGAACCTTAACTATCTGTTCCCAGGCTAAAGCTGATTGTCTGGGGAGATTCGTGTGTAAAAAGCAGAATATAATAAACTGGTATGTTTAAACCTTACATGTTTAAACCTGCCTGAGCAGGGGGTTGGACTAGATGATCTCCAAGGTACCTTTCAACTATATTGTTGTTGTTGTTGTTGTTGTTGTTGTTGTTGTTATGGATCATCGCACAGTCAGCCAGATGTTCAGACTGGGTTTGGCATTTTGTCTACCTATCGAGTCCTTACCCAGGACCTGGGATAGGCAGATGTGGATGTTTGATGGTATTACAGATATCGTCGCAGGATGGAAGCGGTTCCTAGTAAGGCCGCCTTTTGCAATTGACTAATGGTGAATTTGTCAATGCCAACGGTGTTCAAGTGGTGCTCCAGTTGTTTTGGGATTGCACCCAAGGCGCCTATTACTATTGGTACTACCCTTGCTTGCCTTTGCCACAGTCTTTCTATTTCTGTTTGTAGGTCTTTGTATTTTGTTATCTTCTCCAGTTCTTTCTCATCTATTCTGCTGTCTCCAGGCACTGCCACATCCACTATCCAGACTTTTTTGTCTTTCTTATCGACAATTGTTAAGTCCGGGGAGTTATGTTGCAGGTGTTTGTCTGTTTGAATTCTGAAGTCCCAGAGCAGTTAAACTTTATCATTTTCTATGACTTTCTCTATTTTATGATCCCACCAGTTGTTGTTGTTGTTGTTGTTGTTGTTGTTGTTGTTGTTATTATTATTATTATTATTATTATTATTATTATTATTATTATTATTATTATTATTATTTCTCATTACTTGTGCCTGACAAGACCTGCTCATAACTGGGCCTCTTCATCTATCCCAAGTAGTTTACTGGCAACCTGTTTAAAAGCAGTAGCTGCATCAAACTTCACAACTGTTTAACAAAAAACCCACAACCCCCCTTTTTTGTATAGATTTTATTAGTTTTTATGGGGTTAGGAATAAGGTGGGATCGGGGTTGGGGTTGGGATTTAGGTTAAGGTTAGGATTAAGATTAGGGTCGGGGTTGGGTTTTTTCCAAGTAACATTCTCAATATCTAGCAAACAGCGTAATCTCTGGGTTCATGTATTTTACCCATTTTAAAGTGGCTGACCTGGAAACAGGTTTGTGGAAAGGGTCTAACTAATGCCAGGTTGGTTTCCTTAGCATCTTAGAATTCTTAAGATACATTCATCATAGGGTCACTTGATAAAGGCATTTTTACTTTCCCACTTCCCTAGTTTTCCTGTTCTCTTGCTTTGTCCTCCTCTTGAGTAAACCTCCTTATGTGACTGTTGCATTCCCTAATCCAGTGGTGGCGAACCTACGGCACGGGTGCCAGAGGCGGCACGCAGAGCCCTCTCTGTGGGCACACGCGCCGTCGCCCCAGTCCTAGGCCTTCAGCTGGGTTTTATAAAACCTTTTCGCTTTAGGCCTCTGCCGCCGTGTGCAAAAAAAAAAAAAAAAGGTTCAATCAATGAGTCAATTTCAACTTCTCACGGGAAAAAAAAGATCTTGCAAAGTTGGAATTGATTGATTGAACTTTTTAGTCCCACCCAGTCTGCCGTTACCACTGCAGCCATGCCCACCCAATGGGCCACACCCACCCGGCACCCATCGATGCATAAGTGGGTTTTGGGTTGCAGTTTGGGCACTCAGTCTCTGAAAGGTTTGCCATCACTGCCCTAATCCATCATAGTTTACTCCCCTCCTTTCTTGTCTGGGCTACTCTGCAGAGCTAACCTTAATCTTGCGAGTCTGAAAGTATTCCTTTTCTTTTTATTCTCCGAAAACTAAGGAAGGTCTCTTCTGAAATGCTTCCCATGCCCCTTCTGCATGCATGGACTGAGATTCTTTGGCATGATGGCTGCTTAGCCTGGGTCTCTTCCTCCTGTCCCCCGTGATCATTGCCACATATCGTGACCAAACAGCCCAGCTCCGTGGCCTTCTCCTTCCATCCTCAGGTTTTCATACTCCATTGTAGCAGTTTTCAGAACTAATCTGAAGTAAGACCAGAAGTGTCCATAGAGCAAGAAAAAGAAAGCCAAGATGGTAGCCATGATAGTGTAATCAAAGCCTGTGTTTTATGTGTGTTACATCTCTGGCTGAGGTTGTGCCACCCCTATCAGCTTCATCGCCAGATGAGACAGAGGGTGGTAAATCTGAGCAGACTCTGCTACCTCCCCAACGTCTTCCCCCCAACAACAACAACATTATAGGCTGAAAGCGCTGGCATTGCTTACTCCATAATAATAAATATATGGCCCCTAACCATAAGAAAGGGAAGAAGTGCAGAAAAGAAAGGGAAGAAAAAAGAAAGCACATTGTTGGGGATTCTTGAATTCAAAGCTTTTCTGTTAAACTCCAAAACCAAGAAAGAAATCTTCCAAGCTGATTTCTTTATTATTCCATGCCTATAGACAGAATCTTGCCGGACTTAACATTCTGTATCTACCATATACTCTGTGAACTGTTAGAGAGAGGCTGTCTTCACCCTCTTTCTCTCACACAAAATATCCGAAGTGAGCTGCCTCTTAATCCATGGGAACGCACACCCCCTCCCTTGTGGGAACCCAGATTACTATTAGCCATCATTTCCTGGCTCAAACAAAGAAGATTGCTGGTAGATATTACTTGAAACAGGCAGATTAACTCCACGGACGAATCATGCAAAATTACTTTATTCCAGGCATCCTCAAGTCAATAACTTACAGTTACTGTAGAAATTCCTCTGGAATGCAGATTGTAATTGGGACCCATCGCATAGGTAAAAAGATAATAGATTTCTCCATTCTTTTTATTTATTTATTTATTTATTTATTTTTTATTATTTAAACCGACAAACAAAACAAAACAAAACATAATACACATATATACACAATATATATTTTAACATCAACTTCGTGCCAGTATTCTTCTATTTTTACATTTTCCCCCTTATTCTTTTTTAAAGTATTTAGCCTTTCTAACGGAGCTCCCAACCCTCATGGCTAGGATTCATGGAGAGATAGCAGGCTGGCATGTAAACAGGGTATCCCATAATAAAAATACCAGACCCTCCCAGTGGCCAATCCTAACACAGATATAACCAGGTAACATAAACTACATTACCCAGAAGGCTATTCTTTAAGGGAACAGTTCTTAATTCCTAAACTAGCTATATACTCTGACCAGATGGCTATATACTCTGACCAGCACACATCACATTTTACCTATCCTCCAAATGCAGGAACTTTTTCTAGTCTTCTCATAAAGTGAAGGCGAAAAACCAATTGTACAGGTATAGTATAGGGGGTACCTTGCTCAATAGTAGTAACTGTGAGAGGGATCTTGGAGTCCTAGTGGACAATCACTTAAATATGAGCCAGCCGTGTGCTGCAGCTGCCAAAAAAGCCAACACAGTGCTGGGCTGCATTAACAGAGGGATAGAATCAAGATCACGTGAAGTGTTAATACCACTTTACAAGGCCTTGGTAAGGCCACACTTGGAATACGGCATCCAGTTTTGGTCACCACGATGTAAAAAAGATGCTGAGACTCTAGAAAGAGTACAGAGAAGAGCAACAAAGACGATTAGGGGACTGGAGGCTAAAACATATAAGGAACGGTTGCTGGAATTGGGGATGTCTAGTTTAAGGAAGAGAAGGATGAGGGGGGACATGATAGCAGTGTTCCAATATCTCAGGGGCTGCCAAAAAGAAGAGGGAGTCAAGCTATTCTCCAAGGCGCCTGAAGACAGGACGAGAAGCAACGGATGGAAACTAATCAAGGAGAGAAGCAACCTAGAACTAAGGAGAAACTTCCTGACAGTTAGAACAATTAACCAGTGGAACAACCTGCCTCCAGAAGCGGTGAATGCTCCAACACTGGAAGTTTTAAAGAAGAGACTGGACAGCCATTTGTCTGAAATGGTGTAGGGTTCCTGCCTGAGCAGGGGGTTGGACTCGATGACCTCCAAGGTCCCTTCCAACTTTATTATTATTATTATTATTATTATTATTATTATTATTATTATTATTATTATTANTCACGTGAAGTGTTAATACCACTTTACAAGGCCTTGGTAAGGCCACACTTGGAATACGGCATCCAGTTTTGGTCACCACGATGTAAAAAAGATGCTGAGACTCTAGAAAGAGTACAGAGAAGAGCAACAAAGACGATTAGGGGACTGGAGGCTAAAACATATAAGGAACGGTTGCTGGAATTGGGTATGTCTAGTTTAACGAAGAGAAGGACGAGGGGGGACATGATAGCAGCCTTCCAGTATCTCAGAGGCTGCCCCAAAGAAGAGGGAGTCAAGCTATTCTCCAAGGCGCCTGAAGACAGGACGAGAAGCAATGGGTGGAAACTGATCAAGGAGAGAAGCAACCTAGAACTAAGGAGAAACTTCCTGACAGTGAGAACAATTAACCAGTGGAACAACCTGCCTCCAGAAGCGGTGAATGCTCCAACACTGGAAGTTTTAAAGAAGAGACTGGACAGCCATTTGTCTGAAATGGTGTAGGGTTCCTGCCTGAGCAGGGGGTTGGACTCGATGACTTCCAAGGTCCCTTCCAACTTTATCATCATCATTATTATTATTATTATTATTATTATTATTATTATTATTATTATTATTATTATTATTATTATTATTATTATTATTATTATTATTATTATATCCCCTCCAACTATTTCTGACACAGGACAACTTGGTTGTGTAGAGGGAAAATGTTCCTTCACAAAAGGTAGAGGAAGGAGCAAATATAGGAGTTGCTTTTTTTTTTTTTTTGCTGATCCAACTACACCGACTGCTGCCCTAGCAAAATTGTTCCTGGTGTGTTTCATGTTTTCTGCTTCCACTCCCTCCGCTTTCTCAATGCTTGTTTCTGGGAATTAGATGATTGGTCCAAATCTGCTTGGATGGTTTTTTTTAAAAAGGTCAAAAACACCCACTTGGCAGCATTCTGCTTGTTGCTATTAGAGCTGTTTCAAGTCTGATGTCTGTAGCATTTCCCAGCATTTAAATGGCTTGGGATGTTCCTCAAAGTCCTGTGGGCTTTCCCCCCCCCCCCTTTCAGCCAGACAAGGCAGAGGAGAGATAAAATAGGGAGGAGGAGTGAAACAAATCAATTCCTTTTAACATTTTATTGCTGTCCCCAGATTCTGCTGGGTTTGCAGAAATGTGTAGCTGAAAACCAAGGCTGAATAAAGAACACAAATCATGTGCTGAAATCACTCCAATTAGAATAACTTATTATCCTGATTTTTTTTTTCCCCCATGGGTGGCTAATTCTATCAGACAAAAATGTAGCAGGCTACAAATATCTATTTTCACACAGCAAACACAACAGATGGCACTTGCCGCAAAATCAGTAGTAAGCTAGTTTTGCCCTTTAGCTGAATCTTGATGATGATGATAAAGTTGGAAGGGACCTTGGAGGTCATCTAGTCCAACCCCCTGCTCAGGCAGGAAACCCTATACCATTTCGGACAAATGGCTGTCCAGT
>NW_015387275.1:0-4757 GCF_001527695.2 Protobothrops mucrosquamatus | reverse complement strand
CAGTAGCTTTATTTTCAACATCAACATGAAATAGGGATAATTCTTACTGGCACAAATGCACAGGTTGGACACCTAGTAGACCCACAAGGTGTGTAGTTATCAGGTGTGCATAGGTGTGCTGAAAATACCAGACACAGTTGCTTGCTAAATATCAGAAAATCTGTTAATAAATACCATAGTCACTAAAAGATGAAGACCAGAAAAAATAGGATTATTAGGAGTTAGAGCTTAAATCTAGATTGGCTTTGTTTGATAAAAAAAGATGGTATCAACTGTGCGTAAAAACAAATGGGAAAATAAGAAAAGGGAACATCTCTTGTGACTCAATCTATGGGTTGCTAGATGTTAGGTGAAATTCTTAATTTTGCCTCAGTGTTGTCTTACTTGAACAAATGTTTTTAGCATCCATATTCATCCAACTTCTTTCATCCCTCACTTAAATTTAATTTCTGCTTCTCTGTCCTCTACACAGCTTCTGAAAACAATCAGTTCACGCAGGATTAGGGGAATGGTCATTTATGTCCTGATAGTTTGCTTTTCCACATTTTGCTTTTTGATCCCCTAGGCCAGGGGTAGGCAACCTTGGCTCTTTTATGACTCGTGGACTTCAA
The DNA here is from genome assembly GCF_001527695.2 of Protobothrops mucrosquamatus. Taxonomy (NCBI): domain Eukaryota; kingdom Metazoa; phylum Chordata; class Lepidosauria; order Squamata; family Viperidae; genus Protobothrops; species Protobothrops mucrosquamatus. The sequence goes on along the minus strand of NW_015387275.1, from coordinate 4,146 downwards.
TTCCCAGAATTCCTGAGCCAGGAGAGCTGGCTCAGGAATTCTGGGAGTTGAAGTCCACGAGTCATAAAAGAGCCAAGGTTGCTTACCCCTGCCCTAGGCCAATAAAATATATTCATATACACATAAAAAAATGAAACCAGGAATCGGCTGTCTGTTTTTTATCAACATCATTTGTTTTTATTCAAAACAGCAGGGTTTTATTTAATATCATCTTTAGCCATTCCTATTAATTTAAAATGGAAATTTATATATTTGTAACAATTCTAAGGCTGGCTTAAGTTCATCCATCCCCTCTCCCTTTTAAATTATAGAAAAATGTACCACTGCCTATTCAATTTCCAATTCAAACATTAGATCAGAACTGCCACGGTTCAACATGACTATGCAGATTTAAAGTGTATCAACAGAGTAGGCTTGTTCAAGTGTGGAAGAACAATTATGAAATTGGCTATGAATATTTGTCATTTGTCATTTCCGTTCGCCATCTACTTTTCTTTCAGGTCACAAGAGAATTCTCCTAGGGTTCCCAAATCAACATTTACTTACTTCCGCATTAGAAAATGTCTCCTTCAGTATAAAGCTAGAATCAGACCTATTGTTTAGTTAACACGTTGATTTGCTAACAAAGTCAACATTTCTTTACTGGCACCTTTAAGGAGAACATCACTGTGACACCAAGGTTAATTTGATGTTTCAGTTGCATGAGCATTCCTAACAATTGACTGAGGGATGAACTCTCAAACAGTGGAGCAATATGTATTTTAAATTATAGCTGGGATTTAATTTAATGCAACCTGCAGCCCAGTTTTAGAAACAGCCTGCAAAAGAGCAACTTTGACTAGAGTGATCTGCCCAATCATCGACAACAGGTGGAAGGGAGAAAAGGCTGTCAGAAACAGGAGGGTATCAAAAAGAAAGAAATGGAAGGTGAAAGTCCAAGAAAATGCATTTAGTGCTTGCTACCATTTCAGCCTCAACTGCTCATTGACATACATAAAAACCCAGAAAACCTCATGGAAATCCAACAAAATACAACAAAAACTTGCCAATCCTGGATTATGTCATTTTTACCCGCATCATAACAGTTAAAGAAAAGGCTCTGGTTGCCCTTGTATAAAAACAGGATCGCCAACATGATCGCCAACGTCCGATAAGGGATATGGCACAAGAAGAAGAAGAAGATAGGAAAAAGAGTTCCTTACAACCGCATCAAAAAATGAATCCTAAACCCTCGCTTTCCTTCTCATGTCTACCCTTATTTAATTTGGAGANTAGCAGGCTACAAATATCTATTTTCACACAGCAAACACAACAGATGGCACTTGCCGCAAAATCAGTAGTAAGCTAGTTTTGCCCTTTAGCTGAATCTTGATGATGATGATAAAGTTGGAAGGGACCTTGGAGGTCATCTAGTCCAACCCCCTGCTCAGGCAGGAAACCCTATACCATTTCGGACAAATGGCTGTCCAGTTTCTTCTTTAAAACTTCCAGTGTTGGAGCATTCACCGCTTCTGGAGGCAGGTTGTTCCACTGGTTAATTGTTCTAACTGTCAGGAAATTTCTCCTTAGTTCTAGGTTGCTTCTCTCCTTGATTAGTTTCCATCCGTTGCTTCTCGTCCTGCCTTCAGGCACTTTGGAAAATAGCTTGATTCCCTCTTCTTTGGGGCAGCCCCTGAGATATTTGAACACTGCTATCATGTCCCCCCTCGTCCTTCTCTTCGTTAAACTAGACATACCCAATTCCAGCAACCGTTCCTTATATGCTTTAGCCTCCAGTCCCCTAATCATCTTGGTTTGTTTCAGTGTAGTTTATTGAATAGACTGATGGACTGAGTTCATGGACCACACTTAGCCATAAACCATATCTTACAAGCACCAGTGGCTAAATTTACTTGAATTACATGCCAGAAGGCTCTTGATGTCGTCCTCAACCTATCCATTGAAAGTCACCCCGAAACTGATACTAACAGATGCTTTTCTCTACTTCAGGTCTCCCCATACAAGGTTACCTTGAACCAAACCAACATTTCTCTAACTCAGCAACTTTAGGTTGGGTGGACTTTTGTTCCCAGAATGCTGGCTGGGGAGTTGAAGTTTTAAAGGTAGAGAAACACTCAACTAAACAGTGATGAGTTTTCAGGCTGAATGACCACATTCTAGTTTTCTAATATTTCACCAGGACCTGCTTGGCTGGCATCTTCAGAAGCAGAGTGACCTTCTCTATGGTGTACCTCTCAAGAGTTCGTACTCATCGTCAGCTCAAAAGAAACTAGACCATGGCCACTCAGCCTGAAAGCTCATGACCACTTTGTTGAATGCCAACTGTGAAAGCCTACACTATTCTAGTGAATCAAATAGGTCAATGATCTGATTCTATGTAACACATTTTGTAAGTGTTAAGACATTCCGTAAGTGCTGGCAGACATGCCAATTCAGAGACTTTAAAACAGCCTTCCTCCAACTTGATATTCTTGAGATATGTGGGACTTGTAGATCCCATAGTTCCTCTCTTAGGGCTTCCGTTGTGAGTTCAAAAAGCCAGAAAACCATTAAATGGCAGCAAACAGGTAATCTAGAGGTCATCCAGAATTTTACAGCCCAGATTCAGTAATCTTAGTCTAGTTTGCAGAGCCTATGGGAGAGTACTGTGTTAAGGAGGCTTTTCTGAAGGATTTGGGTAGGTGGGAACAGGGCCAGATATGTAATCTCTACAAAGTGCAATCATATAAAGGAAATATGATTGTCCATAATCAGCTGTAAGCAGACTGAATATTCAGATGCATGCTATTATGCATTGTAGTGTAGAAAGCTGGTTTATTGTACTGGTTAAGGCCTCAGTTTAGAAACTGGGAGACCATGAGTGATACTCTCACCTTAGGCACAAAGCAAGCCGCCATCTCTCATCCCTAGGTAGCAGGAAAACCAGTTCTGAAATCTTACCAAAAAAAGTGCAGGGACTCGTTCAGGCAGTCACAGGAATCAACTCAGTGACTTGAAGGTAGACCAAACATTTTAAAAAGGTAAAAGTTTCCCTGTCCAGTAGTGTCCAGCTCATCTGGTGCTCATCTCTGTTTCTTGGCCAAGGGAACTAGCATTGTCTGAAGGCATTTCTTGTTGTCATCTGGCCAGCATGGCTACATACAAGGAGCGCTGTTACCTTCCCACCGAGTGGTGCCTATTTATTTACTCACATTTGCATGCAGCAGCTCAGCCAGGAACGGGAACTCACCCCATTCCATAGCATTCAGATCTTGAACCCAGGCTGTCCGCTTTCCAGCCAACAAGCTCAGCATCTTTCACCACTGAGCCGTTGCACCCCTTCCAAAACTAAATAAATAACTATAAAATAGTATTACAATATTCAAATTAATGTTTAAAAGCCTGCCACAGATTAATAGGTTGTTCCATTTAAAAACCCCTTATGGTCAGTTTCTTATTTCTGTGTAATAGGGCTCCATGACTTTTAAAAACAAGCTTTTCGTTTGGCCAGGAGGTTTCTTGTAATATAAAGTCATTAAATAATTTTCAACCTTTAACTAAAAGTAAAAACAAAACTAGGGCAAAGAAGACAGCAGGGGAGGGAGGAAAGTGGGCGGGAGAAATACATAAATAATTATTCGACTCCCAAACCTTGTTATGTTCTGTGGTATTAAAATCTAAGCAGCTATTTAATTAGGGTCAAACTTGTTAAAATGCAATTTACATGAATGGGTGCTTTAATTAATGAATCATGTCACTTGACAACCCTTTGTTCTTTGTATTAATTGCATTATTTCATCATCATGTGGATTTTAATATTTTTAGCCCAGGTTGATACTTGGCGAAGGTGAATCCTTCAGATTAAGAGACATTTTTGGAGGAAACAAATAATGAAAAATATTGCGACAAAGATTGATTTCAGCTATTGATCACAGTATTTGGGTGTTGAATGTTGATGTGGCTATGAACAGTAGCTTTATTTTCAACATCAACATGAAATAGGGATAATTCTTACTGGCACAAATGCACAGGTTGGACACCTAGTAGACCCACAAGGTGTGTAGTTATCAGGTGTGCATAGGTGTGCTGAAAATACCAGACACAGTTGCTTGCTAAATATCAGAAAATCTGTTAATAAATACCATAGTCACTAAAAGATGAAGACCA
>NW_015387274.1:369188-377636 GCF_001527695.2 Protobothrops mucrosquamatus | reverse complement strand
TTAGTTTTAATAACTGAAAGGACTAACCTAGTTGGAAACCAAGCTATCTAGATTGCTTTCTATTCCAAAGGTTGTTTTACAATAACCAAACCATCTTTTTCAGAATATTCATTGTGGAAAAGTTACCCAAATAATAAGATACTTATATTAGGTTTTTGATATTAAGAATCACAAATAAATAAATAAATAAATAAATAAAGAAGGCCATCTTGTTAAGCTGTTGATAAATTCCAAACAATACAAGCGTTGTACTTATGCAGAACAAGTCTGCAACAGATCTGATGGAAAGTTGTAAGAGTTCTGTGCTCACTAGATTAGATTAAGTTGAAAGTTATATAGATAACTCAATTAGAACTCTCAGACAGACAGAGTAGGCTAAGGACCACCTTTAATTATTTTCTAGCACATAATTTAAGATTCATGTATCGAAGCAGCTGCAACATGACGCTTTTGTACCTTGGGAATATACATCTTGTCCAGACTGCAGAATCTGCTAGCAAAACATGCACCAGATTATTTCTTGAGAAATGTATGATGCCACTTCCGCAATTTGTCTTAACAGTGGAAAGAAGCCTTAAAACATCTGAATTAATATTTCCTAATGGCACTTTAATTAAAGAGTGCAAGGCAGGCGGTTGCAAGAACGATGGCAGAAGCAAAGCCAATGTGAAGAAGCTATTAAGCTGCAAGCAGTATTATGAAGAGATTAAATGTTGGCAACAAAATCAGAAAGGAAAAAAAACTTGCAACTTGCAGCTTTTTTTCCTCGATGAATCAAGAGTCACATGCGTGCCCATTTTAGACTGATATTTTATCAGAACAGCAATTGGGATTATTTTTTTTAGGATCACCAAAATCATGAGTATTTTTTTTTCAAACACTTGCAGAGGTCAAGATCCAAAAAAATCCACATATGCATGTAAGTGCTTCTACACATGCAATTTTCTTTATCTGAGTTTCCTTCCAACTAAAGTGTCCTGGGTTTGCATAGGATGCCCCATAATCTTCCACATCATCATTTCATATAGGAGGACAAAGGGCTAGATGAAGATGTCCTCAAAAAGTCCAGATTTGCATGTAGAGGCTTGTAAGCAGCAACTGGGATCCTATGCTGAGTCTCAATATTTAGGCTAATTGTCTTGTCTTCTTGGAATAACTTATTTTAGAATCTGAAACAAAAATTCACATGAGGACCCATGTCTTGGAATATTTTAACTCTTTGCCTTTTTTCACACAGTATTATACTTTACATCCTCTATTCTGCTCCAAGTCAGTTATGACTCCAAAAGAAATAGATTTCAGCTTGTCATCAAATATTTGACTGTGTTCTATAAACACAGGTGTACTTTTACAGCTCAATTTTTTTGTTTGTATTTTTTGTTTGTTGTTATGTAAACAAACATGATTGCCTCTCACATTTCTTGTATTGTTTAATCATTTCAGCCAAGAGATCTAAGGTCCTGTTAATAATTTAAACCCATTTGTAATGGAAAAGAGATACATAAAATTACATCAGCTCCCAGACCCAACTTAAAATGACAGGAATAAGATTTTTAATTGTTATCAGTATAAAATATTGCCAATAATGAGTGTTGCAATATCTAAAGCTTCAGTTTTGCTTTGCTCTGATTAAACATTTTATGTGATGTATGAGAGTGGGCAAATTTTAGTAAGAGCAGAAGATGTCAAGGATAATGCACTAATTTTATGTAGAAGTGAATCATCAGATTATTAGCTGATACCCCATGATAAGCTCATTAAAAAACATGGCAGGTAATCATAGAAAGGAGGCAAGGAACAACTGCTGGCAATTACATTTAAAAAGTAAGTTTATAGTGGTAGAGCCAAGTCATGGAAAGAAAACAAAACAGAAAGAATAACTTCAACATATTTCCATTATCAAATCATACACATTACTCCTAAAAATCTTTAACTGCATCTGTAATGGGCTGATTATTTAATGTCTGAGTTTTTAATATCAGTATGTGAACTGGATTGTCTTGAATGAACAAGCTGTGTCTCACAATACTGGAAGTGCTCAGATATGCCAACACATTGGGATATTTCATTAGCATTTCAGTACTGTGTAAGAGTGAGGAATGTGAGGCACTCCACTCCTGAACTACAACTCCCAGCATCCTTCTGAAAGTTAGTTTTATACTGGAACTGAAGCTGCTCAAAGCTGTGCCCAGCAGTAATTGGAGGAATGCAAGTTATATTTCTTTGATTTACCTGATGCAGAAGTAGTCAAAAGGAATAATTCCACTTGAATTATTAAGTGAGCACTTTTCTAAATGTTGACTTGAAGTGCTAGAGAAAAGCCCTAACAATAAGTTCTATTTCCAGATATCTGCTACCCTGGAATTCAAATTATTCTGTCAAATGACCAAGTAGCAAATAATTTAAAATTATCCTTCTCCTTACTCTAGCTTTGTTCTATCACTTTGAAACTAGGATAGCTGGAAAAAATATGCAATTGTGTTTTCCATTTCCAAATCTACTATCTCGGCTTCTGAAACAATAGAGAATGGTGCAAAAATAGAGACTTGGCTCAGCACATGTAGCATATCATCCTATGTGCTGTAATTATGTATTTAGAATTAATGCTTGTACAGAGTTAATATAAATACATCAGCTGAACTAAATCTATCAGTGTTTAAGATGAGTTGAAAAGTGAGATGTTGGGGCTGGTTAAAGCACAATTTGGTAAGTACAATAAAACAAAAAGTGAGAGAAGAACAAATATATAGGATAAAGTATACTTGCTGTAAACAGGAAGATAAGGTTTCATTGAATTTAACATCAACATTGATTCACCAAACAATTTTAATGTGAATCTACTGGATAGACCCAAGAATGTATCTGAAATGATGGACATTAGATAGTCATTGACTCATATGTTTTTGTCTGGTAGGTCACTGATATCTGTATAAAATAGTATTTTAATACACATTTAAAATATATTTTAAGTAAATTTTAAAGAGAAATCTTTGTTAATGTTATTTTTGGAATCTTATTATTTTTGAGAATTATATACCAGTCCTGGAATATTGCTAAGAGAATTATTTTAAGAAATTGGAAAAATAGTAATATTCCTCCAATCTTCAGTATTTAAGATTGGATTCAAGATATGTATAATTTAGCTGTTTTTGAAATGACAATTTTATTTACCAATCAAAAAAATGCCACGTTTCCCTTTGGCACACATTATATGACATTTTTACAAAGATGTTATCATTTATTTTCTTTAATTTAGAAACTTTTAAATCCTGCTTAATATTTGGACATGTGGCATATATTGGTCAAACAAGGCTCACAGCCTTTCATTTGGGAATGGGGGAGGAGGCAAGTTATAATTTATTTATTTATTACAATGAATAGCTTACCCCAGGGGTAGGCAACCTTGGCTCTTTTATGACTCGTGGACTTCAACTCCCAGAATTCCTGAGCTAACATGGCTCAGCTTGGAAACCTCTCCCTTTCCCCTCAGCATGGCTGGCTCAGGAATTCTGGGAGTTGAAGTCCACGAGTCATAAAAGAGCCAAGGTTGCCTACCCCTGACTTACCCCATTCCCCAAACTCTAGGTGGCTCACAAAACATGAATAATAATAAAATGTAACACAGAAATAGTACTCTTTGACTTATGACCACAATTGAGACCAACATTTTTGTTCTTAAGTAAAGTGATTGTGAAGTCGTGCCCAATTTCATGATCCTTTTTATCATGGTTAAGTGAATCACTGCAGTTGTTAAGTGAATCATGAGGTCATCCAGCAAATCAGGCTTCCTTTGTTGATTTTCCCAGCTGAGAAGGTTGCAAATGGTGATCATGGGATCCTGGGATGCTGCAGCTGTTCTAAATACAAGCTGTTTGCCAAATTTTGATCATGTGACCATGAGGATGCTGCAACAGTTCTAAATGTGAGAATCGGTTGGAGGTTAGGGTTTTTTTAGTGTCCTTGTAACTTTGTACGATCGCTAAATCATTGGTTGTATGAACAAATGGTTGCAAGTTGAGGACTACAAGTTTCTATAAAAAGAACTTTGCATATCCTCATAGTCACTTTAAATATATTTATCTATGTAATTCAGCTGAAATATATATAAAAAAATACTGCTAAAGGATGGGACAGAAAGCAAAGAAGAATGACCAAATCCAGAAAACGTTTTTGTGATAGAAATCACATGAGGAGGGGAAAAAAAAGAAAAACAAACCAAGCATCCCTAATTGTAATCCTAGGCATTACACATCATTAATTTGAACTTAATCTGGAAACAGTCTGTGCAGCATATGCACTATGTAAAAGATATAGAGCAAAGCAAAGCAGGCTATGGCAGAGCATGTATAACTTATTTGTCAAAAGGCAGAAAATATACAAACCACATTTTATAAAAGTTATTAACAGATTATGTATTTTATTGCTTGAATATTGCAATGACAGTCATTGCTATTTTGCATGATCAGGGAACTGGTCCTGATTCTGCATCAGGAGCTTTTTAAGAAAGAAAATACAGTATGCATGGAGGGGAAAGGGCCTCAGAACCAAAGTCTTGACTTCCCTAATTTATCAATTGATATAAACCATACACTGAATAAAGAGATGCAGCCAATCAAACCTCACACTTAACATATTTTAAAGTGTATCTAACAATGTAATGTATAAAGTGGCACATTGTTTCCATTCCATAAAATCAAATGATAAAGCTAATTAAATCAGATTATAGCAAATTTACTTACTTAGATTTACATGCAACTACCTTTCTCCACTTTTTGGCGGTGAACAGGCGATACTAAAAACCACGATAAATATACACAAGTTTCTGTTCTAAAATCAAATTAAATAACAGGCCTGTTCTAAAAACACCCCATACAAAACCCCCACTAAAACATAATCAAACTACGCCAGGCCGGCCGCATGGAATAGATGGGCCTTCGGGGCTCGGCGAAAAAGGCGCAGGTCCGTAACTGTACGTAGGTCGGGGGGTAGGTCATTCCAGAGGGCAGGAGCTGCCACAGAGAAGGCTCTCCCCCTGGGGGTCGCCAGCCGGCATTGTCTGGCTGACGGCACTCTAAGGAGGCCCTCTCTGTGGGAGCGGACTGGTCGAAGGGAGGTGTTTGGTAGGAGGCGGTCTTTACATAAAATAAAAACATAAACCCAGAATCAGACAAAAATCTGAGCCCATCCATAGAACAAGATCTTATCCAATGTATGATTTGCTATCTGAAATTATTAAATGGGTCTATTACCTCATGGGGCATTTAAAGTAGTAAGTTGAAATATATTCCAAACCATTTTTTACTATTTTTGTTTACAGGCAAATATTTATACAAACATTTCACTCTTGAAAGGAAACAGGGAATGTAAGTTTTAAAAAGACATACAGTATATGCTCTCGCAATGATGTCTATCTGTTTTTGTTTTCAAGCCTACCTCATGAGTGGTGTCAAGATCAGAATAGAGAGAAAATTCCTATACAGGTAATCCTTGACCTATGACAATTGAACCCAAAATTTTTGTTATTAAGCGAGACATTTGTTAAGTGAGTTTTGCCTCATTTTACCATCTTTCTTGTCACAATTGTTAAGTGAATCACTGCAATTGATAAGTTAGTAACCCGGCTGTTAAGTGAATCTGGCTTCTCAAATGTTTTTGCTTGTAAAAAGGTCGCAAAAGGTGATCGTATGACCTTGGGACACAGCAATGGTCATAAATATGAACCAGTTGCCAAACATCTGAATTTTGAACAAGTGATCATGGGGAATGCTGCAAAGGTGGTAATTGAGAAAAACGGTCATAAGCCACGTTTTTCAATACGATTGTAACTTTGAACGATCACTAAACGAACTGTTGTGAGGACTACTCGTACTCTTTGAAAAAAGTGTGAAATTCAAAATACAAAAAACCCCTTCCAACCAGGGGCTTTCAACTAGAGTAAGAGAAACGCTTTCTCTCCTCTTATGTATTCCTTCAAATGGATGTTTAGGATTTTTAAGACTAAAGTTTTTCAATGCTTCCCCTACACCAGGGGTTCTCAACCTTGGCAACTTTAAGACTTGTGGACTTCAATTCCCAGAATTCCTCAGCCAGCAAAGCTGGCTGAGGAATTCTGGGAGTTGAAGTCCACAAGTCTTAAAGTTGCCAAGGTTGAGAACCCCTGCCCTACACCTTTTCTCCAAAAGATAAAAAGGCAAATAAAATAAAATAAAATCACGAATCCGCAGGGTGAGAGCCGAACCATGAAACGGAACGGTTTCAAGGAGCCAAAGAAAGGCAAAAACTTCCACCTCTCTTGTGCCAGCCTTTCTCCATCCGGCGGCCTTCCGACGTGGGACTTCGATTCCCATAACCATCCAGAGAGACGGGGATCATGGGAATGCGAGTGCAATGAATCGGTAGGGAGGGGGGGAAGGGAGCTCAAACTAGGTTCTGCAGAGGGAGAACGAACCGCGGCAACTCCCTCCGCTGCACCCGGCCTTCCCGCTGCTGCCTGCGGGCGCTCACCTTGCCGTGGGCTTTTCTCCGTCCGAGTCCCGTCGCTGTCGCCACTGAGCCCACCGCGTCCGCCTCGCCCACGGCTGCCATGAAGCCAACCGCTTTCCCGTCGTCGGGCGAGGACGGCTGCGAGGCGCAGAAGCAGGAACTGCGAGTCTATTGGCCCAATCGTCGCACTTCCGGGTACGGAGGGCTTCGCAGGGGACGCTGCAGGAAGAGCGAAGCCAGCGTTGGAACCGCCGTCTCCTGCATCTGGTTCCCTCGCATGATTTTTTTCCAAGATCGTCGTATTTTCTGTTCCGGGTTGACGGAACAGAGCCCCTGGTTTCCTCCCCCCCCAAAAAAAAATTACTTACAGGCAGAAGTTCAACAGAATCAGAATAGAACTCGAAGGGACCTTGGAGGTCTTCTAGTCCAGCCCCCCTGCTCAAGCAGGAGATCCCTATACAATTTCAGACAAGTGACTGACCAGTCTCTTTTTAAAAACCTCCAGTGATGAAGCACCCGCAGTTTCTGAAGGACAAGCTGTTCCAGTGGTTAATTGTCCTCGTGGTTAGGAAGTTTCTCCTTAATTCCAGGTTGCTTCTCCCCTTGATTAGTTTCCATCCATTGTTTCTTGTCTTGCCCTCTGGTGCTGCTTCTTTGTGGCAGCCTCTCAAATACTGGGAATACTACTATCAGTAGCCAGTGATTGTTAACGCTGATGCGGAAGGTCGCATCTTTTCCATCATTGACTTGAGGGTAGGGTTAAATCTGGCTAAATCTGTATTAGCAAACTTTTCGCCCTGATAGAGAACCTTCACGCCCGCTAAAAAGGATTTGTGAATTTATTTCTTTACGTGCCTTGTTATCCCTTTTCTTTGTCACCTTTATTTTATGGCCGGGTATTCCCCCCCCCTACAGTCGCATTTGTCACTTTTGCTGTAATGCCCTTCCCATGCTTTATGGATATGGAGGTGGACCCATGTAGAATAAACAAATGGGAAGCCCTATTCCTCCTTTTACTCTATATGTCAGAGGAGCTCCTACAAATTGCCAAACAAACAAACAAACAAACAAATAAAGAGTTATTTCTAGACTAGAGGAATTCACAAATTGCATAAATCTGCAGCTGATTTTTTTAAATAACATCCTTTGCAGAGCATCTGAAGAGCATATATCATTCATTTACAAGAGAGTAGAGGCACCTATCATCTGAACTAAAGGAGGACTTGCTTGCAGATGTAACAGGACTCCTAATTACATAAATATAAACATTCCTCCCATAGGTGCCAGAACAGAATAGAATTCACAGGACAGCTCAACTCAGTAAATGAATTGGAAAGGAAGTTTCTATTAGATGCATTTATTCTGTTTTCTATAACTGTACTAAAATCTAGATAACTCTAGATTTGTTGCTTAATTTTAAATATCAATAGTTTTAATAAAGTATTTTATAATGAATGTATAACTAAACACAATTTAGATACAGGTTAATGATAATACTATGACATATTAAAATCAATTGTAAAGTCACAATATAAAATAGGCTGAACCAGCCAATTGTAGTTGTAAGTTGTAAATAGAGGACTATTATAATCCAGAATTTTCCTGCATCATACATGAGCTGGCTCTCTGTGATGAAATGTACTGGACTGGATTCCCAGGTGGGAAGGGTGCATTTCAGAGGAGTTCAGTTCGATAGTTTGTGTGAGAGAAAGAGTATGAAGATAGGCCCTTCATAATAGTTCTCCTAATATATGCTTAATGTAGATAGTAGAGTGCTTCAGTTTGGCAAGATTTTGTCTATAGGTGAGGAACAATAAAGAAACTTGCTTGGAAGCATCACCACATGTCTTTCTTGGTTTTGGGGGGCTTGACGCTCTCAGCTTGAAAGCTTCAGTTTTGATTGTTTTTAATGGCATACATCTCACACAGCAGTCCAAAACAAAATAGTGTGTTCCTTTAAGACCA